>NC_084655.1:3832500-3977500 GCF_019802595.1 Syngnathoides biaculeatus
GAGGACGAGAGCTTCGTGGGTTCCAAATAACAAGTAGGTCTGTATACATCTCCTAAAGGGGCGTCTCTTCCAAAAAAAAAAAAAAAAAAAAAATGGGAACCACTTCTTTGAATAATACAAAAGCCTGTGTTTTTGGGTAAAAGGTTAATGACATCTGACTCTTTAAGAATAGCGCCGGTTCTACTAAGGAGTGTATGTCCATTCAGTTCCGTAGGATACTCTGCTTAACATTAGACCATCACCAGATGTCAGCATCCCAAAATAAAAACCAGTGCTAGTTACTAAACTCATTTCCTATGAATGTACATTTTTCGAAGAACTTTTGACAAAATTATATTTTTAATGTTAAAATAAAATTATTATTATTACCCATGAGTTTTCAGAGGTGGCACGGTAGTGCTACTGGTCAGAGAGTTGGTGTCATTGTTCTGGGGAATGGGGTTCAAATCCAGGCCCCGCCTGTGTGGAGTTTGCATGTTCTCTTCGTGCTTGTGTGGGTTTTCTCCTGGCACTCCGGTTGCCTCACACATCCTAAAGATATCAATTACTTGGAGACTCTAAATTGCCCTTAGATATGATTGTTGAGTGCAAATGCTTGTTTGTTTGAATGTGCCCTGTGATTGGCTGGCAATCAGTTCACGGTGTAGCCTGCCTCGTTCCGGATGACAGCTGGGATAGGCTCCAGCACTTCGGTGGCCCTGGTGAGGATAAGCATATTGGATAATGGATGGATTAATCAGTTTTTAGATGTACTGTTTTACTTAAAAAAGACATTATTATGTATCGATTCAGATGACAAATGATCGTTATTTGTTTGTGTTAACAGAACATGTTTTTTGTGACTTAATCTCATTCACCCATCCATTTTCTGAGCCGCTTATCCTCACAAGTGTCATGGGAGTGCTGGAGCCAATCCCAGGTGTGTGTGTCAATCCCAGGAGGCAGGATACACCCTGAACTGGTTGCCAGCAAATCACAGGGCACATGGAAACAAAAGAGTTGCACTCGCAATCACAACTTGGGGAATTTGGAGTCTCCAATTAATGCATGTTTTTGGGATGTGGGAGTAAACTGAAGTGTGCGGGAAAAGAACATAAAGGCAGGGGGAGAACATCCAAACTCCCTGCAAGTGGGGCCGGGATTGGAACCCCGGTCCTCAGAAACGTGAGGCCAACTCTCTACAGCTGGTCCACCGTACCGCCTGATTGAAAGTCATACTTCATCAATTTCTGAAGCTCAGTTATCCTAAAGTTTGGATATAAAAAGGTAAATGAACTTTTAAATTCCTTATTCCTGACCAAATTGGTAAAATGTCGAGAGTTCACTGAAATTCTGCATTTCATATGATGCTGGATTTTGACTTCTCACTTAAATGACAGGTATACTGTAGTTTTTTTCTGTAAGTCTCTCTTGCAATCAGAATTTATGCCTGGATCAGACAAGATTTCAGCCCCATTATTGGCTGGATTTGCCATCGCAGCTGATGTCATGCCCCTGGCATCCTCCCTTGGCTGGGCATGGTCAGCCAATTAGTCGATTGTTGATTGTCATGTCTCGTTCCCGCACCCCGTATACCTGACCTACCGTGTACCGACCCTCGCCTGTTCCCTGAGCATCCCAGTAAGCCTGCCTCTTCTCACACTGCTGCTTTTCTTGACTGACTCGCTGATCATTGACCACGGACTGAATAAAGGCTTTCTGTACTCTACCTGCTTGCCTCTAGAATCGTGCATTTGGGTACGCCCTCGAGCCCCGGTCGTGACAGCTGACTTTGCAGATCAATCACGTTTTGAGAACAACAAAATTGTTATAATGATACATGAGAGCAAGTAAATCATCACAATTACTTCAAAATTAGCAGAAAATAAGAATAATAGTGACTCACCATCATATGAACCATGAACGTGATTTTCAAAGGCAAAACCGAATAACGTTTTAATCGTTTTTAGAAAAACAGAAAATCTTAACCGAATTGGAAATTTTAAAAATGAGTTGGTACAGGGATTTCCAAATAACGTAGTACCCTATTGCTGACGCAGAGCAAAAGAAACCACACGGTGGAGATTTATTTATTTACATACACTACCTATATTGAGCAAGCAATATAACATTTGTTCTGTGCTTGCTAGTAGCATTAAAAGTAGGTGACCATTACCTCAAATCTGCCTCGAAGAATGGACAACTCAAACCATCCTTTCTGGAGCACGTGGGGACAACACCACACGGTTTTTCTTGTTCTTGTTTTCAGCACAAAACGTTGCTGCCAACAAATCTAGTGCATCTACTGTAGGTCAGCCGTGGCCCAATGGTTAAGAATATCACCATGGGCACCTATGTTCAAGACCCCGATCGACCATCAACCAACATCTCCGAGTCCAAGACACTGATACACCGAAATTCTCCCTCACTGCTTAATCTACTTCCTGCTCCAGTGTGTTCCAGTAACAAGCATGTGTGCTCACTGTGTTGGGCAAAATGCAGAAAAAAATTAAATGTGCACATTTGCTCATGAAAATAGTGATGACTCTTTTTCCTTCAATGCTGATGTTGACGATATGGTCACGGTTAATCGGTAGCGTCGGTACGTTTTCGGGTCCCGCCCCTCCTCCTATAGATAGACTTGATGAGATTAGTCCAATGATTTTAAAGACTGGATATGGTAATACATGTGGTGTTGCCAGTGTTCTGACCAAGATACGGCAGGATTATATGGACGTAGTCTGACATTGTGTCACCGTGAGAGATGTTTGTCGTGTAGTCTGATCCTGACATGAAATAATTCATTGATTCCGTTTTTTGCCTACCTGAAAAGCCAAACCACTGCCTGTAAATCTTTTGAGAGCCTTATATCGCTTATTGTTTTTCTCAATCCAGAAATCCAAGATATCATTGAGCCTGATACAAACAGATTCATCCGATATCAGTTTTCACCTGCATTTCTCAGCTTCAGAGAGATTGGAGCCACGTAAGTCAACCTCACTCTTTTTTTATTTCAATTTTTTAGATTGGTGCATAGCATAGTGTCATCTGTTTACCTCCTATGATGCTGCAGCAAGGCATTGAGCCACTTTCGCCTAATTGAGAGGCATTTCTTCAGAAATGTCCCGCTTAAAACCTTTGACTTTGGGATTTGGTTCTGCATTCCACACAGCAGGAACACTTGCGAGCACATCTACTGCTTGCATGAGCTTGAATCTGAGACAGGTACACTTAAATCACAATAGATCATGTGTGTTTGACAAATGTCATGATCATGCTACATTACACTATAAGTAAAGCGAAGTAAAGCAAATTTATTTATAAAGTGCATTTCGCACACAAAGTAACTCAATGTGCTTTACATGATTGAAAGCATTTCAAAACAAAGAAATACAGTGAAGAAAATAAGTATTTGAACACCCTGCTATGTTGCAAGTTCTCTCTCTTCGAAATCATGAAGGGGTCTGAAATTTTCATCCTAGGTGCATGTCCTCTGTGAGAGAGATAATCTAAAAAGAAAAATCCAGAAATCAAAATCTATCATTTTTTTAAAGATTTATTTGTGTGATACAGCTGCAAATAAATATTTGAACACCTGTCTATCATCTTAAATTCTGGCCCTCAAAGAACTGTTAGTCTGACTTTGAAAGTCCACCTCCATTCCATGTAGTATCCTTAATCAGATGCACCTGTGTGAGGTCATTAGCTGCATGAAGCCACCTGTCCACCCCATACAATCCGTAAGGCTCAAACTTGTAACATGGCCAAGACCAAAGAGCTGTCCAAAGACACCAGAGACAAAATTCTACAACTCCACATAGCAGTAAAGGGCTACGGGGAAATTCCCAAGAAGCTTGGTGAAAAAAGGTCCACTGTTGGAGCAATCATTAGAAAATGGAAGAAGCTAAACATGACGGTCAATCTCAATCGGAGTGGAGCCCCGTGCAAGATATCACCTGGTGGGGTCTCAATGATCCTTAGAAAGCTGAGGAATCAGCCCAGGACTACACGACAGGACTTGGTCAATGACCTGAAAAGAGCTGGGACCACCGTTTCCAAGGTGACTGTTGGTAATACACAAAGATTTCATGGTTTGAAATCATGCATGGCATGGAAGGTTCCCCTGCTTAAACCAGCACATGTCAAGGCCTGTCTTAACTTTGCCAATGACAATCAGGATCATACAGAGGAGTCATGGGAGAAGGTTTTGTGGTCAGATGAGACCAAAATGGAACTTTTTGGTCATAATTCCACTAACCGTGTTTGGAGGAAGACAAATGATGAGTTCCATCCCAAAAAAACCTGGCCTAGCCAGTCTCCAGACCTAAATCCAAAAGAAAATCTTTGGAGGGAGCTAAAACTCAGTGTTTCTCAGCAACAGCCCAGAAACCTGTCTGATCTAGAGAAGATCTCTGTGGAGGAGTGGGCCAAAATCCCTCCTGCAGTGTGTGCAAACCTTGTGAACAACAACAGGAAACGTTTGACCTCTGTAATTGCAAACAAAGGCTACTGTATCAAATATTAACATTGGTTTTCTCAGGTGTTCAAATACTTATTTGCAGCTGTATCATACAAATAAATGAAAATAATAATAAAAAAATCATACATTGTTAATTCTGGATTTTTGTTTTTAGATTATCTCTCTCACAGTGGACATGCACCTACAATAAAAATGTCAGACCCCTCCATGATTTCTACATGGAAGAACTTGCAATATAGCAGGGTGTTCAAAAACGTATTTTCTTCACTGCAAAACACTTAAAATGAACAAAAAAGCACAGCTAAAGCAGCGTACAATCCAAGAAATATTTAAAGATGGAAAAGCATGAGAGAAAAGAAGATTTTTCTACCTGGATTTAAAAACATTCACACCTCTGTTGGAAGCTTCATCCATTTGTCTGCAGAATAATAGCTAAGTGGTGCTTCACCATGTTTGCCTTAGATTATAAAACTGTGGTACCAAAACGTGTTTTGGAGATTAAATTATTTTCACACACACACCGACGCATGCACACACACCCACACACACAGACACACATGCACACACACAACGTTTTCTATGAATACGAATAGGTTTTGCTTAGCTTGCAGGAATCAATGATAACTGCGGTGGTCACTTTTACAATTTAAAAATTACACTGGCGAGTTTATCAAGCCACAAAGAATAAACAAAAATTAAAACTTTTTTTCCCTGCTAAAATGTAACATTTTATATTCCTGCTTATGTGCTCTGTACCATAATTAGCTGGTTGTAACTTAATAATGAAAAGTGTTGATGGTAGCCCACGCACATGATGCCGTGCCCCCAGTTAGAAAACCACTGCTATAAGAAAAGTGTATACTAAATCTGGATTTACACCACATTGTTCAAGTGACACAGAAAATGATCGTAAAATACTGACGATTATATTTACTTTCAAAATGAATGGAAAATAATATTTCTCCATGAAGAATTGTTTCATGTATGTTTCAATATGTACCTTCCTTGCAGTACTGTATATTGCTTCACTTTTGATGGCAAATTATATTGATGGATTTTTGATTTGTTTTCATCTTTCTATCACATGAAGTGTCTGGATGATTACTGTATTAGCTAGCAGTTGTCCACTATTACAGTATATTAAGATTGTGCATGTACTCACCTAATTGATTATTTCTAGTGACTTAGAATCTGATTTAATGTAAATAGAGTACAATATTTAATATAAGTAATATAATTTTTTTCATCATGGTGCACTATTCTATGTGAAAATGTTCACGTACTCAAAACTCTTCAGAGCCTACTGCAACTCTAATAAATCAACACAAGTGTTATTACTGTACAAGTGGCAATCTAATAAATGTTTATACATATTGCAAAGAGAATGTAATTGTTGTTTTTCAATTGCAACTGCATTAATGCTGATCATTCATTCTCCGAGTAATTTCGACATAGTTTTGGAACAAAGAGAAAACCTAGTCACAATGGGGCAGTATGAATGTGGAGGTAGTGGGTTGGAAGTGAGGGAGGAGGGGTGGGGGCTACATGGAAAGAACGGGGAGGGGCATAGAGAGGGACAGACCAGAGTCAGACATCTGGAAACTTTTGAAACTAGGGTAAAGATTCCCAGATGTAAAAATACATGAAGTCAAAAGGTTGGGAATCAGGACAGAAGACAAACTAATTGGGGGGAGGAGGCGACCACAGTGGACGAGGAACACAGTAGAGAACAGCAAAGAAAGCTCATCGCAACGTTTGGCTGCTTCAGGGAACCTGGACAGGAAGAGGAAAACAAAGGGATTAACAAATTTGGGAATACAAAACGGATCCTACCAGTGATAACATTAGACAGAACTGAAACGCATCCTCAGGTAAAATCTTTTGTCATGGATAAATGTTTTTTCCCATCATTCTCAATAAAATAAGATTTTCTAATGATTCCCTTTTATTTGTAGATCTTCTTAGATAACACATGTAGCTATAATAGTATTATTTTCTAAACCAAGAAAGAAAATAATTGTGCTGCGTACCTAACAAAGACAAACTGCAATTCACATGTCTATTTATTTGGAAATGATCAATTAATATACAACAAATTCCATGTGCACAATAACAACGGTCACATAATTTACATAATCCCTTGGGTATATTGATAAATGGTGGCTTTTAAATAATGCAATTATTAATGCATGTTGCACTTACAGACGTTAAATTTTCATTAATTTCTGTTTTGTTAAATTGTCCAACAATGTATCACAACATAATATATTAAAAATCTGTCTTGAGTCCCCTCCAACCTCTCACTGATGAATATCTGCACCATCTCTCCCTCCTGTGGTGCAATAAATAATTTTGATTTGCAGAGAGGAGGAACATTCATTCAATACTTCATCTAAAAAGTCCTCAATATCCTTAGGAAAAGTGTAGCCAGCCATCTAACCGAGAAACACGAAAATGCTTGTCATGTTTAAAATAATGACAAAGGCAGGCAAGAGAGGCAACATATACAGTACTGCGCTGGTGGATGGGGAGTTCAGTCCCTGGGTTTTAAGTGATGTAATCCACCACCTCATGACACTGTCACAAAAACACTGCAGATGTATAACCCTGTGGCATTAAAAAAAGAGACGAGGGAATTCCATATTTAAGGATGAAAGCCATTATTGCTAATGGAAGAAGTATTTCTTTCTCTTCTAATACATCGCCTCCAAACACCACCAAACCTCTATGTTCATTGTAGTGTATAAACCATAATATTATAGCAGCTCACAATTCAATATATACAGTAAATAAGACTTAGGGCTGG
Source organism: Syngnathoides biaculeatus (assembly GCF_019802595.1). NCBI lineage: Eukaryota > Metazoa > Chordata > Actinopteri > Syngnathiformes > Syngnathidae > Syngnathoides > Syngnathoides biaculeatus. The sequence goes on from NC_084655.1 coordinate 3,839,766, forward strand.
ACAGCAACACTTTTCTGAAATCATCAGGAAGAACTTCAACAATACTTGCGTTCTGTTTATCTCCAGAGCTCGTAACAGCTGATAAATGCAAAGTTTGCCTGTTATTTTACTGAAAAAATACAATCCATCAGGTTGAATATCAGAACAAAACGGGAAAATGATAAAGTGATACATCTAAAATCACCCATGGAAAAATGTATTACCATGTCTGAATTTGATACAGTTGACCAAAAAACTGTAGGGAAAATGATTCAGCAGCTGAAACCAACAACGAGCTGTCTTGACTCAGTACCATCTGACTTTGTCAAAATTGTAGTGAAGTCAGTCCTCGTTGATTTTCACCAAATAATTCATTCCTCAATTTAGTCTGGCGAGTTACCTAAAGCTCTTAAAGTAGCTGCTGTTAAGCCTCTTCTAAAAAAACAGAGCACTAGACACTTCTATGTAAACAAACTAGTTAGCAAGTTCTTGGACACCTCCTGTTCAGCCTGTTTATGCTATCCTTGGGTCACAATTTTCAAAACTTTGATTTTAACTATCATAGATATGCATATGACACACCGCCATACTTAGCAGTGTCTCCAGTTTACTACAGTTCAGATAAATAAGGAGGAATCTTTTTTTTTTTTTTTTCAACGAAACCACAACAAAACTGAGATAATTGTTGTTGGCCAGAAAGAAAAGAGGATTGCTGTTAGTAAATACCTGGACTCATTATGTTCTGACAGAGTCTGACCTGAACTTTCAACAGTCATCAATGACTAAAACTGCCTTTTACCATCTGAAGAACATATCCAGAGTGAAGGCTTGCATGTGTCAAGCTGACCAGGAGAAGCTCATCCATGCTTTTATCTCAATTACACTTGATTATTTTAGCAGTGTTCTGAGTGGACTCCCGAAAAATGCAATTCAACAGCTGCAGCTCATTCAGAATGCTGCAGCTCAGGTTCTGATCAGAACAAATAGGTTAGGCATATACAGTAACTCATATCCTAAAGTCCTTACATTGGCTTCCAGACAGCTTTAGAATAGATTTTAAACTTCTGCTACAGGTCTTTACATCACTAAATGGTTTAGGTCCTGAATACATGAAAGAAATGCTGATAGGAAACAAATCCAGCAGGGTTCTAATATCGATAGACTCAGGCCACATAATGGAGCGCACAGTCCTAAGCAAACATGGTGAAGCAGCATTTAGCTATTATTACAATTATTATTATAGAATAAGTTGCCAATGGAGGTGACGTCAGCCCCAAGTGTGAATCTTTTTTAATTCAGGTTTAAAACTCTTTTTCTTCTCTGTTTTAGAGTACTTCCACTTTTCAATTATACATCTTGCTCTGTACGCTGTTTTAATTGTAAATTTTTACCCTGGATTAAATGTTTTATATCTTTGTATTTAAATGTTTTTAAATCATGTAAACCAAATTATGTTACCTTGTGTATGAAATGCGCGATACAAATACATTTGCTTTGGTAAATCAATTCTGATACAAATATTCAGCTCAACCAATCATGGGTCTATATACTTTGACTAAGTTGATGCCAGGACTTGGGAGTGTGAAGGCTTTGACGTTAACATGGGAAAACAAAATGACTGATTGGATAAAAAAAAAAAAAGTACATACAGAAGAATGTACATATCTGGGAGCTAAGCAAATTACTAGCACACATGCGATGAAATGAAGGCATAAAAAACAGATTAATTACATATTTGATTTTGCATATTATATACATATATCTTTTATCAAACTATATCGATATTATATAAATACTGTAAATAATTAACAATGTAATGAAGTTGTGGCGTCATGGTGGGGCAGCTGGAAAGCGTTGGCCTCACAGTTCTGAGGTCCCAAGTTCAATTCGAGACCCGCCTGCGTGGAGTTTGTATGTTCTCCCTGTGCCTGCATGGGTTTTCTCCGGTTACTCCAGTTTCCCCCATATCCCAAAAACATGCAACATTAACTGGACATTCTAAATTGCCCCTTGGTGTGATTGTTGAGTGCAGCTGTTTGTATCTATGTGCCCTGCGATTGGCTGGCAACCAGTTCAGGGTATACCCGGCCTCCTGCCTGTTAACAGGTGTAGATGTACTCACCAGTCATCCACTGTGGCACCCTCATCTAAGCCAACAAATTACAAAATTTAAATTGAGATATGAGTGTCACAGCTTATGAACACAATGATGGATGGCAAACCCAAAAAGACGAAACAAAATGTCACTGTTTACTACACTCTAGTAGTACTCCAGCTGATGGGCACGTATTTAAGGGTCACAAGTTTCCCGTGTCCATGGGAAATGCCTTCAGTAGTATAAATAGGTCTATTGGGGAGGGAAGGGAGCTTCCTTCCCTTCTGCAGTTTGATTTCTTGTGGGAGGTCACTTGCCAGGGAGAGGACCATTCGGGGTCACATATACAGATGAATGCATGGACAAAAGCTATGTACATCTTCATCCTGACACAAGGTGTCTTGCGCTGTTGGCCAGGTTGTGGCTATTCAAGCCAACTAGTGACGACCAAGAACAGGCATGCTCTTCACTAAACAGGTATGACAAGGAAACACAACCAGAGCATGCTGACTGATAAAATAAAATGGAACAGGAACATGCACAGAAATTTTGTGAGGTAGGGCTCTCGTAAGGAAAAAGGGTACCTCTTGTAAATTACTGATTTTTCTACTCTTTGGCATTTTTTGATGCTACTTACTCCATTTTCTTGATATGTTCTTTTGTTTGGCAACATGCTGCAGAAAGGATTGAGATGAGGTGTTTTATTACTTTTTAGCTTGTCAGGGTCAGGTGTTTGTGCTGCTGGAGGCTACGCAAAACATGGAGGACCCAAGTGCTGGGAAAAAAGTGAGGCAAGGCAGGAGTGCAGGAATCTAAAAAAATGTATTGTCATTTTTCAACCAAAGAAGGCAAACAAGGATCATGGACCAAATACTAAATAAATGAAGTCCTCCCAAAAAGTCTTACTTCAAAGTAACAGGGAAACCATATATTGCATCTGTTGACAATGCTGCTCAGGGAATGAAAGAAACCAGGGAACTGAGTACAAGCAAATTGACAAGATAATGAGGAAGACCTGCATGGACAAGACAAGAGTGGCTGAATGGAGCTGATTGGTCAACACAACGGCGAGGGCTGATGACAACAGTTCCAAACAAAAGCCTAACGAGCATTACAAGACATTAACATGGGTCAAAGGAAACAAGACATACCATGAGACAAAACTCCATAATCAAAACCCAAACATAAAAATATAGATCATGATCATCCTCAATTCCTTCTTTTCCTTTCGGCTAGTCCCATTCGGGGTCACCACACCACGTCATCTTTTTCCATGTCAGCCCATTTTCTTTATCATCCTCTCTAACACCAACAGACGTCATGTCTTCCCTCACAACATCCATTAACCTTCTCTTTTGTCTTCTTCTTGCTCTTTTGCCTGGCAGCTCCATCCTCATCACCCTTCTATCAATAGAGTATATTCACTCTTGCACCTCTGAACATGTCCAAACAATTGAAGTCTGCTCTCTCAAACCTTGTCTCCAAAACATCCAACTCTGGCTGTCCCTCAAATGAGCTAATTTCTAATCCTATCTAACCTGCTCACTCCTAGTGAGAACCTCAACATCTTCATTTCTGCCACCTCAAGCTTTGCTTCCTGTTGTCTCTTCAGTGGCACCGTCTCCAATCCATACATCATGGCTGGCCTCATCACTGTTTTATAAGCTTTGCAGAGACTCTTTTGTCACAACACACCAGACACATTCCGACAGCTGTTCTAACCTGCTTGGACCCGTTTCTTCACTTCCTTACCACCCTCACTATTGCTCTGAATTGTGGCCCCCAAAAGTATTTGAATTCTTCCACCCTCGCTATCTCTTCTCCCTCTAGCCTCACTATTCCCCCACCACCACTCTCTTTCATGGACATATATTCTTATACTTTCTTATTCTTATACTTGAGCTAATCTTCATTACTTTCCTTTCCAGTGTATGCCTCCACCTTTGTCAATGTTCCTCCACCTGCTCTCTGCTTGCACTGCAGATCACAATGTAATCTATGAACATCAAGGTCCTACGGGGTTTCAGTCTAACCTCATTTGTCACCCTATCCATTACCACTGCAAACAGGAAAGGGATCTGAGCTGATCCCTGATGCAGTCCCAACTCAACCTTAAATTCTTCTGTCACAACTACAGCACACCTTACCATTTTTCTGCTGCCCTCATACATGTCCTGTACTCTTCTAACATACAGTACTATACTTTTTTTGAGTATAATGTGTCCTGAAGTATAATGCGCACCCCGAAAGTGGACCTAAAAAAAAAAAAAAAAAAAAACAACAACAACAACAAAAAAAAAAAAACAGGGAAACCCTTCTCCCAATGTACAATGCGCACCAGCAATTTCCTGCTACCCATATGCTCAAAATATTGGGAATTATCTATATTTATATTTTGTTAAGTTTGTATTTGTATTGTTTTAAAAAAAAGTGTCTGTGCAACAATCATTCATGATAATCATTGTGCACGTGCTGACGTAGACGTGATATAATCTCGGGACAGGCCATAAGACACGCTTGTTCTGCTCCCTGTAATTGTCAAAACAGAATCCCTTAACCAACTAAAATAAATGCTCAATGATGACATAACATTTTAATAATACTGTTGATAAAACATATTACAGTCTTAAATAAATATTTAACACTGTTTGACTTAAACATTTTTTGCATTAAATATTTGTACATAAAATGTTTGTGCATAGTGCAGTTTATCCACTACATTACACATCCTTGGCCAAGACTTCAAAAGCAACATCTAGCTCCTCTCCAATCTGAAAACAATCCACTGTAGCTTCCTTTGGTAACTTGGTCCAGTTCTGGAGCCTCCTGAATTCATGAAAAGTGATCCTATTTTGCTCCCACAGCATGCCATCCTCTGTGCCATCCATGGCATTTGTGGGGAAACATTTTTTGAATCCCAAGGGTTTTGGTTCAACAGCGCAGCCTCTCGCCCACCTGACGCCATGGCGTCAGGTAGCTATCGAAACAGCGTGAGTTCAAACTACGTAGAAACGAGGGTAATGGGCACATAAAAAAGCGACCATTTCAATTGTGTGCGCTCTCACGGTTTTTTAATGTGGACATGACGCTCGTATTATGTAGTTTGAGCTCACATTGTCTTTATACCCACCTGAAACCACTGAGACGCGCTATCGTTGTTTAGGACTGCGGTGCTACTTCCGGGTTCACTGCGTCATCGGCACATTTCTTTTAAAAGCAGCTGCATAACTAGCTGTTGTAGCCGACATTTTTTGTCTTGATTTAAGTTAAAACAAACTCACGGATAGTAGTTTATGATCTTTGCTGCAGTAGCAACACACATGCTATGCTAATGATGAAAATGCAAACTCCCGAGGAGGTCATAGAGTTCAGGTTGGGGGCATACATTACCGTAATAAATATAAATGTGTAACATAAGACATCGAATATCATATTGAAATGTGTATGCATACCTTTTTTTTAACCACTCTATGAATGTGCATACAACTATACAATGTGATTGTATTTTTCATCCATAGCCAAATATAATGGGCTCTATTAACTTTTTGAAAATATTTTTGGAAAAATCTGCGCAATATTTTCAAGAAATTACGGTAATTCTCTGCCACTCCAGACTTCCACATGCAGTACCACAATTCCTCTCTTGGTACTCTGTCAGACTAGATCCACAAAGACACTAGTTAGTTCCTTCGGACCTTCTCTTTACTTTTTCACCAACATCCCCAAGGCAAATATTGCATCTGTGGTTCTCTTTCTAGGTATGAAACTATACTGTTGCTGGCAAATACTTCTGTCCTGAGTCTAGCCTCCACTTACCTTTCCAGAGCTTCTTCAAATACGAAACAAAACATTTTCTGAATAAATTAATGATCCATTAATGAAATCCATGCATCCATTTTCTGAGCCACTTATCATCACGAGAGTCACGGAAGTGCTCCAGCCAATCCCAGCTGTCATGAGGCAAGAGGCAGAGTACACCCTGAACTAGTTGAACCCCAGTCCAGTCCAGAACTGTGAGCCCAATGATTTACAGCTGGGCCACCGTGCTGCCCATTGTTTAAATTATTGTTGTTTAACTGCACTGCACAATGGAGCAACTGGTTAGAGTGGTGGCTTCACAGTTCTGAGAACCGGGCCTTTGTGGAGTTTACCAGCTTTCCCCGTTCCTGCGTGGTTTTTTTTTTTACGGGCATGCATGTTTCTTGCCACATCTCAAAACATGCATTAATTGGATATTCTAAATTGCCCCTAGGTTTTATTGCGAGCGCGACTGTTGTCTATCCCTGCAATTGGCTGACAACCAGTTTAGGGTGTACCCTGGCTCCTACCTGATGACAGCTGACATAGGCTCCAGAACTCCCATGATCCTCGTGAGGAAAAGTGGCTCAGAAAATGGATGGGACGATGGATGGACAGTTCAGGGTTTACCCTGCCTCCTCCCCAATGATAGGCTCCAGCAATCTCACAAATCTTGTGAGGATAGGAAGTTCAGAAAATGGATGAAATGATAGTTTATTGTTTTTGTTATTATGATACAAATTATTTTTCTACACCTGGATATAGATGGTGAAATGAACTTACATCCAGTGTCTCCCTCACAACTGAAGTAGGGCTGTCTGTCTGCAATAGGTACATAATTGATAAATTTTCCATCAAAGCAATGCAAAACAAATCAAATTTATTTGTATATCACATTTCACACACAATGTAACTCAACGTGCTTTACATTATTAAAAGCATTCTAATACACAAAATTAAAAATTGGGAAAAAGTACAATTAAAACAGGTTTTAGTTCGGGATAAAAGTGGACTTTCGTGAAAATTCCTGAAAATACAAATGCGAGTATTAGGGGGGTCCGGGGGCATGCCCCCCACCCCCCCGGAAATGTAAAAACAAAAAAAAATCATGGCTGTGGTGTATTCTGCGATATCTGTGAACAAAATTCAGATAAAAATTGAAAGTAAAACTTCTAAGTCCTGACCAAAAAAAAAAAATAATAATTGGGCAGAAGTTCCCCAATGACCAAGCCCAGATTTTTTGCCCCATCCCCCTACCACTGCATAGCACAAAATCACATTTGTCATTAAAATATGCTTAAAATATGCTATCTTATCTCAAGACAAATGAATTAAGTGAACTATTCAGTAAAAAGACATCTAAAATTCTCCTTTTCCCCACATTATACATATTATAATATAGAGATAGAATATACATGAACATATATCCTAGAATTTCTACACCGTACAGCAAAACATGTTAAAGAAGTTGATCTGTAGTAATTACTATTAACGTTTAAGTCTCAAACTTGTGACATCGTGTTGTACTGATACACTCGACCACATTGCTTACTATCTTAGATATAGATCAAGTAATACTAAAAGGATAATCAGCTGCCTTTAATATTTTGATATATATACTGTATATACGAAGTCACTCACATTTGAAAAATGTACAAGTGTGGTCAGTCATGCTCGCAGATAACGCGAATTTACGTGCATGCGCCCGAGGTATTGGCCACGCCTGTCATGATCCTGCCGCTTCAACACGAGCTGTGCGGGTGCCCGCGCTGCTGCACTAATTGGGAGGCACACACCTGTGCCTCATGCGGGCTGATCATCCCCCGTATATATAGGACCCGGTGACGACTGGTCCTCGGCCAGTTCGTTGGGCTTTGTGTCCCGTTCCAGCGCTCTCGTATTCCTGACTGAACCTGTGTGTACCGACCTCCGTCCGTTCTCTGACCAACCTTGTAAGCCTGACTCCTTGACACTTCTGCCTGCGCTGATTGTTTCCCTGTGTACCGACTCCTGCCTGTCCGCTCATCTGCTCTCTTCGCCCGACGCCCCAACAACCGCTGCTGCACCGGACTGCCTGCTCGATCCCCGACCTCTGCATACAATAAACGTTTCTCTTCTTGAACTACCTTGCGTCTTCCGAGTTCCTGCATTTGGGTCCTACCCCCGTTTCTGATGGGACGTGACAGAACGAACTGGCCATCACAGGACCCAGCAGGAGAGACCCGGCGTCGCCGGGACCGACGCAAGGTAGACCGTCTGCCGGAGGACCAAGCCTGTCCAATCCGGGTAGGCTCCCTGACGTCATCCGCTCCCGTGTCTTACGCTCCGCCAGCGAGGTATGAATACGTCCCGAACATGACCCGTCCGGCTCCTCATATTCTTCTGGACTCTGACTTTTCGGAATATGAGGAGGACCGTGATTTGTATGCCGGGCTGCCTGAGTACGACTCCGACGACTTTGATTTTGAGTCTCTTTGCCCGGCTTTTGATCCCAGTCAGTTTGCCCCGCCTTCCCGCGTTGCCAGCACCCGAGCGACTTCGCCCGGTAGATCCAAGTGCACCTATACGTACGAGGGAACCCGCTTGGCCATCTACCCGGGACCTCCGCGTGGCGGCCAGAGGAGGCGCCCCGGCCGGGCGCTCCCTGGTGTCTCTCGCTGCGCGGCAAAGAAGACACCATCCTCCCACTCCTCGCCGGCAACGGTGAGACCGGCAGACCCGCAGCTGGTGGCGAAGAGGAGGAGCCGCCAAACCACGAGGCGTTCTGTCGCGAAATGCGGGCGCAGTTAGAGAGGCAGAGCGCCGAATTGGCGGCTCTCACGGCCCAGGTCCGGCAAGGATTAGCGAACCAGCCGAGCTAGGCTGACTTCGCAACGGCGACGGACTCGCTCCTGAGGCAGGCTCACGCGGCAGTCGGAACTGACCTGCACCCGAGACACGCCCACGTGTCAGTTTCGACTGACTCTCTGCCTACTCAGGTTCACGTTGCCCTGGAAACGGATTCGCCACTGCGCCACGCCCACGTTGCTGTTTCAACGGATGCACTGCAAGCTCACGTGGCAGTGGGGACCGACCCGATACCGCCTCACGTTGCTGTCCAGGAGGTGGCGACAGTTCCCCAGCCGCCTCACGCTCCCGTCCAGGAGGAGGTGGAGTTGGTGATGCTGCTGCCGCCTTCTCACGTTGCTGTCCAGGAGGGGGCGGCGACGGGGTCGCCTTCTCATGTTGCTGTCCAGGAGGGGGTGGTACTGGCGCCGCCTTCTCACGTTGCTGTCCAGGAGGGGGCGGTACTGGTGCCGCCTTCTCACGTTGCTGTCCAGGAGGGGGCGGTACTGGCGCCGCCTTCTCAAGTTGCTGTCCAGGAGGGGGCGGTACTGGCGCCGCCTTCTCTCGTTCCTGTCCAGGAGGCGGCGGCGACGGGGTTGCCACCTTCTCACGTCCCTGTCCAGGAGGCGGCGACGGGGTCGCTGCCTTCTCACGTTCCTGTCCAGGAGGTGGCGGTACTGGCGCCGGCTTCTCAAGTTGCTGTCCAGGAGGGGGCGGTAGGTACTGGCGCCGCCTTCTCAAGTTGCTGTCCAGGGGGGGGCGGTACTGGCGCCGCCTTCTCAAGTTGCTATACAGGGGGGGGCGGTACTGGCGCCGCCTTCTAAAGTTGCTGTCCAGGAGGGGGCGGTACTGGCGCCGCCTTCTCAAGTTGCTGTCCAGGAGGGGGCGGTACTGGCGCCGCCTTCTCAAGTTGCTGTCCAGGAGGGGGCGGTACTGGCGCCGCCTTCTCACGTTCCTGTCCAGGAGGTGGCGACAGTTTCCCAGCCGCCTCACGCTCCCGTCCAGGAGGAGGTGGAGTTGGTGATGCTGCTGCCGCCTTCTCACGTTCCTGTCCAGGAGGCGGCGACGGGGTCGTTGCCTTCTCACGTTGCTGTCCAGGAGGGGGCGGTACTGGTGCCGCCTTCTCAAGTTGCTGTCCAGGAGGGGGCGGTACTGGCGCCGCCTTCTCACGTTGCTGTCCAGGAGGGGGCGGTACTGGCGCCGCCTTCTCACGTCCCTGTCCAGCAGGAGCTGGGGAGTTCTGTGGAGCCACCCAGGAGCTGGAGAGACTTCGGGGTGGCGGTCATGGCTCTGGTCCTGCTCCCCATCATCTTCTTCACTCCTGAGTTCGCCCAGCTGCTTCAGGACCTGGCCTCGTTGGCGACCAATCCCTGGTCGTCTTGCAACGACGGCGTGGGAGGTTCTCGTCTGGAGCAGTGGCCTGCCTCGTTCTGGTTCCTGCCTCGCCATTTGGTTCCTCACAGAGGTCGTCCGCCCGAATTGCCCCGTGGGGACCCTGGTGCTTGGCATCCGGGTCGTCCTCCTGACCTGTCCGCCCGGACGGCTTGTGTTTGGTGGCCTGGATGGCCACCAGTCTGGGGTTCAGGGGGGGGCGTGCCCTCCTCCAGACCCCCTTCCGCCCACCCCTGCCTGTGTTACTTTTGTCTGTTTTTTCGTTTAGGCACGTCTGGGAGCCGTGCCTTTGAGGGGGGGGGGTACTGTCATGATCCTGCCGCTTCAACACGAGCTGTGCGGGTGCCCGCGCGGCTGCGCTAATTGGGAGGCACACACCTGTGCCTCATGCGGGCTGATCATCCCCCGTATATATAGGACCCGGTGACGACTGGTCCTCGGCAAGTTCGTTGGGCTTTGTGTCCCGTTCCAGCGCTCTCGTATTCCTGACTGAACCTGTGTGTACCGACCTTCGTCCGTTCTCCGACCAACCCTGTAAGCCTGACTCCTTTGATAATTTGCCTGCGTTGATTGTTTCCCCGTATACCGACTACTGCCTGCCCACTCATCTGCTCTCTTCGCCTGACGCCCCAACTACCGCTGCTGCACCGGACTGCCTGCTCGATCCCCGACCTCTGCATACAATAAACGTTTCTCTTTTTGAACTACCTTGCGTCTTCCGAGTTCCTGCATTTGGGTACTACCCCCGTTTCTGATGGGACGTGACAACGCCTGAATCAAGAGACGAGGTTGATGATGGTCTAATGTTGTTTTTTTTGTTTGTTTGTTTTTACGCCATCACATTGCCTCGCGATGGACGCAATGAGCACCCCTGGGGTAACTGAATTTCTTTTGACATGCCTCATGATGTTGACGACTGTCGACGTAAATGTGCTCGTATTACGTGAAGCAGTTCTGAACATGCGCTTTCGTACTTCCTCCGTACACGGTCAGTAAGGTCAACTTGCATTTGCTGTTTGAGTGAATACCGGTTGTTTTGGAGCAGATTTAAATAGTTAACTAATTTGTTAACTTTAATTAGTTAACAACGTTTATGAAATAAACACGTAAGTTAATGTCAAGACCACGCAAATCAAGCAACGTCTTGAAAGAATGCACAGTCACTCACATTTGAAAAATGTACAAGTGTGGTCGGTCATGCTCGCAGATAACGCGCCTTTACGTGCATGCGCCCGAGGTATTGGCCACGCCTGAATCAAGAGACGAGGTCGATGATAGTCTAATGTTGTTTTTTTTGTTTGTTTGTTTGTTTTTACGCCATCACATTGCCTCGCGATGGACGCAATGAGCACCCCTGGGGTAACTGAATTTCTTTTGACATGCCTCATGATGTTGACGACTGTCGACGTAAATGTGCTCGTATTACCTGAAGCAGTTCTGAACATGCGCTTTCGTACTTCCTCCGTACACGCTCAGTAAGGTCAACTTGCATTTGCTGTTTTCGAGTGAATACCGGTTGTTTTGGAGCAGATTTAATTAGTTAACAACGTTTATGAAATAAACACGTAAATTAATGTCAAGACCACGCAAAACAAGCAACGTCTTGAAAGAATGCGAGGGGAGGGGCGTTACTGACACGGCTACGCTCGTGAAAGCAAAATGAACTCAAACGCATGTTTGTTCAATGTTGTCAACTAATGTCCGGATTAATTTTAGGCAATTTTTCCTCAATTTTCCGGAGCAATTTTCATGAAAATGTAAAAATCCGGAATTCTGGGAAAATCTGGAGGACTTTCATCACTGTTTTAGTGCAAAAAATATCACTGAAAAGTGAATGGATTCTAGAACGCATGAGAAAAGATTTTTTTCATTTGTATTTAAAAACACACATTTGGGGCAAATGTCATTTCTTTTGGCATTTTATTAATTTTTTTTGCAACATAATAGCTAAATGCTGATTCACCACATTTGGTTTAGTCTCAGCACTCCATTATTGGACCTGAGTCAGTTGACATTTCTTTCATGTATTCAGGACCTAAACCATTTATTGATGTATAGACCAGAAGCAAACCTTGAAAATGTATTCTACAATTGTAAGCCAGTGTGAAGACTTTAGAATTGGAGTTATATGGTTTGTTCTGGTCACAACAAGAGCTGCAGCATTCTGAACGAGCTGCAGCTATTTAATGCTCTTTTTGGGGAGCACAGTCAGAAGACCATTACAATAATCAAGTCACCAACAAACTAGTAAAACAAATAGTTTTAAGATGAGGAGCGGACAATTAAAATGATTTTGTAACAATTGCATGTTCCTGTAGCATGACTCTTCAGGAAACATAGCTTTCATTGACTTTCTAGTCATTTTGAGATTAAAGGATATGGATCCATGCTCTCTTTCACTGTAAAACTTCTAAAAATACATTATCTATATATCCATTCATTATCTGAGCCGCTTATCCTCACAAATGTTGCGGGATAGCTGGAGCCTATCCCACCATCAACTGGTCAGCCAACTCACAGGGCACATACAGTGAAGAAAATAAATATTTGAACACCCTGTTATATTGCAAATTCTCCCACTTAGAAATCAATGAGGGTTCCACTGTGAGAGAGATAATCTAAAAAGAAAAATCTAGAAATCACAATGTATGATTTTTTTAACTATTTATTTGTGCGATACAGCTACAAATAAGGATTTGAACACCTATCACCGACAATTCTGACCCCCAGAGACCTGTGAGTCCGCCTTTAAAAGTCCACCTCCGCGCCATGTATTATCCTGAATCAGATGCACCTGTGTGAGGTCGTTAGCTGCATAGAGACACCTGTCCTCTCCATACAATCAGTAAGACTCAAACTTGTAACATGGACAAGGCAAAAGAGCTGTCCAAAGACACCAGAGACAAAATTGTGTAACTCCACACGGCTGGAAAGGTCGACGGAGAAATTGCCAAGCAGCTTGGTGAAAAAAGGTCCACTGTTGGAGCAATCATTAGAAAATGGAAGAAGCTAAACATGACGGTCAATCTCAATCAGAGTGGAGCCCCATGCAAGATATCACCTCGTGGGGTCTCATTGATCCTTAGAAAGGTGAAGAATCAGCCCAGGACTACATGTCAGGATGTGGTCAATGACCTGAGAAGAGCTAGGACCACCGTTTCCAAGGTGACTGTTGGTAATACACTAAGATTTCATGGTTTGAAATCATGCATGGCATGGAAGGTTCCCCTGCTTAAACCAGCACATGTCAAGGCCTGTCTTAAATTTGCCAATGACCATTTGGATGATACAGAGGAGTCATGGGAGAAAGGTTTGTGGTCAGATGTGACCAAAATTGAACTTTTTGGTCATAATTCCACTAACCGTGTTTGGAGGAAGACGAATGATGAGTTCCATTCCAAGAGTTTTTCTGCACATGGGACAGTACGACTGCACTGTATTAAGGAGAGGATGTATTGGCCATGTATTGTGAGATTCTGGGGAACAACCTCTGTCCCTCAGTCAGAGCATTTAAGATGGGTCATGGCTGGTTCTTTCAACATTACAGTGACCCAAAGCACACAGCCAGGAAAACAAAGGAGTGGCTCTTTCTCAGGTGTTCAAATACTTATTTGAAGCTGTATCACACAAATAAATCATTAAAAAAAATCATGCATTGTGATTTCTGGATGTTTCTTTTTAGATTATCTCTCTCACAGTAGACATGGCTCTCCAGTGAAAATTTAAGACCCCTCCATGATTTCGAAGTGGGAGAACCTGCAATATAGCAAGGTGTTCAAATACATATTTTCCTCACTGTTGAAACACACAACCATTTGCACTCACATTCACACCCGAGGGCAATTTAGAATGTCCAATTAAGCCTTTTTTTTTGGGATTTGGGAGGACACTGGAGTGCCCGGAGGAAACCCACGCAGGCACTGGGAGAACATGCAAACGCCACAATAACAGGGCCGGGATTTGAATTCTTTTCCTCAGAGATGTGAGGCAGAAGCTCTTATCACCATGCAGCCCCAAAACATGCCTTTATTAGAGATTCTTAATTGCCCTTGAGTTTGATTGTGAATGTGAATGGTTGTTTGTGTCTATGTGCCCTAATGCAGCCCTATGGGGGCACAAACCAGTGCAATCTGTAGGCCGGTCCCAAGCCCGGATAAATGCAGAGGGTTGCGTCAGGAAGGGCATCCGGCGTAAAAACTGTGCCAAACAAATATGAGCGTTCATCTAAAGAATCCCATACCGGATCGGTCGTGGCCCGGGTTAACAACGCCCGCCCCCGGCACTGCTAACCTGCAGGGCGTCGGTGGAAATTCAGCTACTGTGGGTCGAAGACAAAGAAGAGGAGGAAACCGGATCCAGCGTCAGAAGAAAAAGAGGAATGCACAGAGCCTACAACTGAGTGTAGGGACTTTGAATGTTGGGACTATGACAGGAAAAGCACAGGAGTTGGTTGACATGATGATTAGGAGAAAGGTTGATATTCTGTGCATCCAAGAGAGCAGGTGGAAAGGTAGTAAGGCTAGAAGTTTGGGTGCAGGGTTTAAATTATTCTACCACGGAGTAGATGGGAAGAGAAATGGAGTAGGGGTTATTTTAAAGGAAGAGCTGGCTAAGAATGTCTTGGAGGTGAAAAGAGTATCAGATCGAGTGATGAGACTAAAATTTGAAATTGAGGGTGTTATGTATAATGTAGTTAGCGGCTATGCACCACAGGTAGGATGTGACCTAGAGTTGAAAGAGAAATTCTGGAAGGAACTAGATGAAGTAGTTCTGAGCATCCCAGACAGCGAGAGAGTTGTGATTGGTGCAGATTGTAATGGACATATTGGTAAAGGAAACAGGGGCGATGAAGAAGTGATGGGTAAGTACGGCATCCAGGAAAGGAACTTTGAAGGGCAGATGGTGGTGGACTTTGCAAAAAGGATGGAGATGGCTGTAGTGAACACTTATTTCCAGAAGAGGGAGGAACATATAGTGACCTACAAGAGCGGAGGTAGAACCACGCAGGTAGATTATATTTTGTGCAGACGATGTAATCTGAAGGAGGTTACTGACTGTAAAGTAGTGGTAGGGGAGAGTGTAGCTCGACAGCATAGGATGGTAGTATGTAGGATGATTCTGGTGGTGGGTAGGAAGATTAAGAAGACAAAGGTAGAGCAGAGAACCATGTGGTGGAAGCTGAAAAAGGAAGAATGTTGTGCAGCCTTCCGGAAAGAGGTGAGACAGGCTCTCGATGGACAACCGAAGCTCCCGGAAGACTGGACGACGACAGCCAAGGTGATCAGAGAGACAGGCAGGAGAGTACTTGGTGTGTCATCTGGTAGGAAAGGGGAGAAGGAGACTTGGTGGTGGAACCCCAAAATACAGGGAGTCATACAAGGAAAGAGATTAGCGAAGAAGAAGTGGGATACTGAGAGGACTGAGGAGAGGCGAAAGGAGTACATCGAGATGCGACGTAGGGCAAAGGTAGAGGTGGCAAAGGCTAAACAAGTGGCACATGAAGACATGTACACCAGGTTGGACACGAAAGAAGGAGAAAAGGATCTCTACAGGTTGGCCAGACAGAGGGATAGAGATGGGAAGGATGTGCAGCAGGTCAGGGTGATTAAGGATAGAGATGGAAATGTGTTGACTGGTGCCGGTAGTGTACTAAGTAGATGGAAAGAATACTTTGAGAAGTTGATGAATGAAGAAAATGAGAGAGAAGGAAGAGTTGAAGAGGCAAGAGTGAAGGACCAGGAAGTGGAAATGATTACTAAGGGGGAAGTCAGAAAGGCACTACAAAGGATGAAAACTGGAAAGGCAGTTGGTCCTGATGACATACCGGTAGAGGTATGGAAGCAATTTGGAGAGATGGCTGTGGAGTTTTTGACCAACTTATTCAACAGAATACTAGCGGGCGAAAAGATGCCTGAAGAATGGAGGAAAAGTGTTCTAGTTCCCATTTTTAAGAACAAAGGGGATGTTCAGAGCTGTGGGAACTATAGAGGAATAAAGTTGATGAGCCACACAATGAAGTTATGGGAAAGAGTAGTGGAGGCTAGACTCAGGACAGAAGTAAGTATCTGCGAGCAACAGTATGGTTTCATGCCTAGAAAGAGTACCACAGATGCATTATTTGCCTTGAGGATGCTCGTGGAAAAGTACAGAGAAGGTCAGAAGGAGCTACATTGTGTCTTTGTGGATCTAGAGAAAGCCTACGACAGAGTACCAAGAGAGGAACTGTGGTACTGCATGCGTAAGTCTGGTGTGGCAGAGAAGTATGTTAAAATAGTACAGGACATGTATGATGGCAGCAGAACAATGGTGAGGTGTGCCTTAGGTGTGACAGAGGAATTTAAGGTGGAGGTGGGACTGCATCAGGGATCAGCTCTGAGCCCCTTCCTGTTTGCAGTGGTAATGGATAGGCTGACAGATGAGGTTAGACTGGAATCCCCTTGGACCATGATGTTCGCAGATGATATTGTCATATGCAGTGAAAGCAGGGAGCATGCAGAGGAACAATTGGAAAGATGGAGACATGCACTGGAAAGGAGAGGAATGAAGATTAGCCGAAGTAAAACAGAATATATGTGCGTGAATGAGAAAAGTGGAGGGGGAAGAGTGAGGCTACAGGGAGAAGAGATAGCGAGGGTGGACGACTTCAAATACTTGGGGTCAACAATACAGAGCAATGGAGAGTGTGGTCAGGAAGTGAAGAAACGGGTCCAAGCAGGTTGGAACAGCTGGCGAAAGGTGTCTGGTGTGTTATGTGACAGAAGAGTGTCTGCTAGGATGAAGGGCAAAGTTTACAAAACAGTGGTGAGGCCGGCCATGATGTACGGATTAGAGACAGTGGCACTGAAGAAACAACAGGAATCTGAACTCGAGGTGGCAGAAATGAAGATGTTGAGGTTCTCGCTCGGAGTGACCAGGTTGGATAGGATTAGAAATGAGCTCATTAGAGGGACAGCCAAAGCTGGATGTTTTGGAGACAAGATTCGAGAGAGCAGACTTCGATGGTTTGGACATGTTCAGAGGCGAGAGAGTGAGTATATTGGTAGAAGGATGCTGAGGATGGAGCTCCCAGGCAAAAGAACGAGAGGAAGACCAAAGAGAAGGTTTATGGATATGGTGAGGGAAGACATGAGGGCAGTTGGGGTTAGAGAGGAAGATGCAGGAGATAGGCTAAGATGGCAAAAGATGACACGCTGTGGCGACCCCTAACGGGACAAGCCGAAAGGAAAAGAAGAAGAAGAAGAAGTTTGTGTCTATGTGCCCTGCAATTGGCTGAAAATCAGTTCAGGGTTTACTCTGCCTCCTGCCCAAAGATGGCACTCCCGCGACCCTTGTATGTGGAATGTCACTGGCAGGGAATGGTAGGGAAGGAGCCTGAGCTGTTGTGTGAGGTTGAGAAGTTCTCACGAGATATACTCAGCCTTGCCTCCACACACAGTTTTGCTCTGTACCAGTCCTCCTGAGAGGGGTTGGACTCTCTTCCACCTCGGATTTGCCCATGGTGAGAGGCACAAAGCAGGTGTGAGTATATTTATTTCCCCCCGGCTTGGCGCTTGTACATTAGGATTCACCCTGGTGGACGAGAGGGTAGCCTTTCTCCACTTTGGGGGGATGAGTGTCCGACAAAGCAACATTTTTGAAACTTTTTAAAATAATTTGTCATGTACTGGACTTCAGCTATAAAGCGTTGGGCTCACAGTTCTGAGGGCCAGGGTTGAATCCCGTCCTTTGACTGTGTTTGAGTTTGGATGTTCTCACTGTGCCTTGCGGGGGTTTTCTCCAGGCACTCCGGTTTCCTCCCACATCCCAATATCATGTAACATTGATTGGACACTTTAAATTGCCCCTAGGTGTGATTGTGAGTGCAAATGTTGCCTGTCTCCGTGTGCCCTTTGAGTGGCTGGCAACCAGTTCAGGGTGTACCCTGCCTCCTGACCGTTGACAGCTGGGATAGCCTCCAGTACTCCCATGACCCTTGTGAAGATAAGCAGCTAAGAAAATGGATGGATGGAGAAGAGCTGCACCCAAGAGCAGGCAGTGGCAGGTTTGAGATGATAACAGTTTATTGAAGAAAAGGTATCCAGGATACATTGACAGGTGGTGACGTGGATAGCTGTCAGGCAGAGGACTGAACAGGTGGCAGGCTTGGTGGCAGAAATGACATGGGTCTGGAACACAGGGGAGCACTAGGAATAAAGAAACATGATGGTTACCAGGGGACCGAGGAGTTGATTTACAGAATATCTGACCTAGGTACCACTGGAAGGATCTGCAATACTTTGGCGAGCATCTCAGGAAAGAGGCAGGCTGATATACACCAGAGGTAATGAGATAATTGAGGTGCTGTGAACGGAGAGGGGGAGAAGGAGAGAATGCAGATGCGGTCTCCAGGCACCAAACTTGCATCTGCATGGCAGAACAAAATTGACACAATAATTGAGTTATTTAAAGCCCAAGTGTCATCCCTATAAACATTCGAAAATAGAATTGTAATGAAAAATACATAAAACATTATTCACTTCAATGTCCATACAAAAAAAATAAATGTGAGCGGTGAGCGCGTCATCCATGCGCAAAGTTGCAGACGTGTCATTCTACGATATCCAAGTGGTCGCCATATTGGCTGCCTCCTCTGTAAGTGACGTCACCCGGACATTCGCCAATGATAAAACGCGGTGCACCCTAACTATGGGAGACGAACACGTCCCTTCTGACACGGAAGCTCTTTTCGAAAATGACAACACCACACAGCCGAGTGAAGTTACCGGGGCAATATTACATTATTGTTTCGAGCCCTCAGGGCAATATTACACTATTGTTTCGAGCCATAGTCAGATGATATGCGATCACGGCCAAACCGCATCCCTGTCCGATCCACTTCCGCGGCGGGGATGAGCCATCACAGCCGGCTGGTGTGGCTTATGACGGAGCCGAGCCGTACTGCTTTAGGGGGGTGTTCATAGACGATGCAGTATGATGAACAACACAGTCAGCTGGGGCGCTTTACTGTGCGCATGCGGCTGTGTGACGCATTCTCGGCTGGGATTTTCAGAGGTGCCCCCGTCCGCAAAACCCCATGCCCAGCTTTCGCTGAAGCTGTGACCATCAAACACGGCGCCTCTGCCGATGTGGCTGATTTTCGGCGCCGTGGTGGCATATAATGGAGCGAGGCGTGCCGCTTTTAGAGGGTTGTTCACAGCCACCGCAGTACGCAATGAACACTATCAAGCCCGGGCACATTACTGCGCGCACGAGGCTGAGTGAGACATTGTTGGCTGGGTTCTTCAGATTCGCCGCTGTACTCGCAGCAGCCCGATGCTGTCTGACGCGCACAGGAACAGATGATATCATTGCTGGCATTCTTTGTTTGTTGACTGACTCATCTTTAACTTGATTCTCCTCCTGATCTGGTCTCATGCCTCCATTGAGCACCTGTTCTAGACCCTCAATCTCCTGCTGCTGAGGTAAGTCTTGCTGTTGAGATTCAGAATCATTGACATTCTAGTCGTCTAGATCGACTGGCTGCAGCACACGAAAAAACTTGTCTGTTGGCACACAGTGGTCTCCATAGTTCTGTAGCTCTCCTCATCCTCTTGATTTGCTACAGTCGTATCACTACTGGCATGGGCCTTAATCTTCCTTTTCCGTTTAGTAAGGGTTAACTGGGTTTCCAAGGGTTAATTATCGCATGGCAAAATAAGATTACAGTGTAGAACCCTACCTGTTCTCCCTTTACCTTGCTCTGGCAGTACCTCATATATCGGCATGTCCTCTCCCACTTGGCAGATGACTTTATATATACAATCTTCTCGGTGGTTTCGAAGTTTCCCAGTTCCTCCTGTGGGGGTCAAATTTCTTACAAAGACTCTGCCGCCCTCGTACAGCACAGAACTTCTCACTTTGTTGTCATAGTTTCGTTTGTTTCTCTCTGCACTTTTCTTTGTATTCTTAGTTGTTATGTCATATGCCTCCTGCATCTGTGCTTTTCATTTTTAATGTATTCCTTGTGATCGGTAGTTCATGTTTCAGGAGTCAAGTCAAACTGCAGGACAACAGGCAGTCTTGGAGACCTTCCAAATAGGAGTGAAAATCCAGTAACTTCACTTTTCGTGCAATTGTATGCAAACATGAGTTTATTCAGTGACTCTTTCCAGTTGGACTTTTGTTTTTCAGTGAGAGTTTTCAGCATTTGTAGAAGGGTTCTATTCATCCTCTCAAGTTGCCTATTTCCTTGGGGGTGATACGGTGTTGTTCTTGAACCCATCACCCCACAGATCTTCTGTAACTGTGAAAACAACTGATTTCCCCATTCTCTCCCCATATCATGATGAATACACTTGGGAAAACCCCACTTCAAAGCATAATCATTGAAGATCTTGTCCACAACACATTTAGCAGATTTCTTCGTTGTGGCATATGCTTGAGCAAAGCGAGTGTAATGATCAACTATCAACAGTATGTAGTCATAGCCACCTACAGACTTATCAAGATGCATGAAGTCAAAGGAGACTAGTTCAAATGGCTGTGTTGTGACAATGGGAGTGAAGGGAGCTCTTGTTTCTCTGTGCTTTTTTCTGTTTAACGCAGGGACTGCATCAAAACATATAGAATAGATCTCAACCTCTTGCTGCATGTAAGGCCAGAATAAACAATCCCGAATGAGTGATGTTGTGCATTCCCCCCCCCCTTGATGGCCCATATCGTCATGAAGTTGTCTCAGTACTGTTAATTTATATTTTTCTGGTAGGACAAGTTGAGTCCTGGTGAGAGTCTTTTGGTACAGTAGTCCGTCTACATCCAAACTCAGTTTGTCCCACTCTATGAGTAAACGTTTGCTCTTTGTGCTGAGTGACTTGAGCTGCTGTCCAGCAGGTTTTTGATCTGACTGTTTGGGGTTTAGTACAGGGCCAATATCTGGATCCTCTCTTTGTGCTGGCAGATCTCCATTTTGGAAAATGACGTAGGTGGTTCTTCATCTGTTCTCGAAGATTCAAGAGCCATTATGCACCATATTATTTTAGAGTCTTTTGTTTCTACGGCTTGCACAGTAGCTTGGACTAAAGGGGAAGAGAGTTCCTCTGTACAGTCCTCCATCATTTCCTCTATCTGACAAGGCATTCTTGACAGACCATCAGCATCACCATTCTCTTTGCCTGGGTGATATTTAATGGTCAGATGTAAGTTTGCCAGCTCAGCAACCCACCTACTCACTGTGGCGTTCAGCTTAGCTGTGGATAATAGATAGGTGAGTGGGTTGTTATCGGTGTATACCGTGCAGGTGGAATTCATTAAATAATCACGTAATCTCTCAGTCACATCCCACTCCAAGGCCAGAAACTCTAATTTTCCAGAGTGAAGATGGTAGTTCTTCTCTGCTATTGTCAACGTTCGAGATGCATAGGCTATGACACGGAGCTTTCCCTCTTGTTTCTGGTACAATACCACACCAAGGCCCTGGTCGGAAGTATCTGTGTGCAGGATGAATGATTTGTTGAAGTCTGGGAATCCAAGGATGGGGGGCTCAACCAGACAGTCAATCAATCTTTCCGAAACCTGCTGGTGAGCATCAGCCCAAGTCATTTCCTTGTTTGAAGGAATTCCTCTCCGCTTCCTTTATTTTTTTGTCTCTCCTTGTGTTATTACTTTCCAGTGTCGTAGGTTCAGGTTCAAGCAGTGCATAAAGAGGTCCAGCAATACAGGAGAAATCTCGTATGTATTGACAGTAATCACTGAAGGCCCATTACTGCACAGCCACTGTATCAGCAAGGTCCATTTTTCTGCCATCAACGGAGACAATTCGACCCAAGTAGCGGACTTCGCATTTAAATAGCTCACACTTACTGGGCTTCAGCTTGATGCTGTGTTGTCGCAGACTTTGCAGCACAGCTCTCACATTTTACACGTGGTATGGGAATGACTGACTAAAGACCAGGGTGTCATCTATATATGGGATGCAAATTTAATCTCTCAGCCCTTCCAGGCATTCATCCATGCACCGCTAGAAAGCTGCTGGAGCATTCATCAGGCCGAATGGGATGCAGAGCCATTCATAGAGAACCTAAGGTATAACAAAAGCTGCCACAGGTCTGCTCTCTTGGCTCATGAAGCCCTGATGGTATGGCTTTCCCTGATCTAACAGCGAGAACCAGGAGTTTCCACCAAGACCATCCATTATGTTTTGCACACAGGGGATAGGTTGCCTGTCGGGGAAAGTTTTCTTGTTTACTTCGTGAAAGTCAATGCACAATCGTAGACTCCCATCTTTTTTCCGTACACAGACAACTAGTGAGGCATATGGTGAATTGGACTTCTGGACCACCCCTGTGCGATGAGGTCATTGAAGTAATCTTTCATTTCTCTGTACAGGGGTTCAAGCACAGACAAGTGCGTTTTTGCCACAGATTCAGTGTCTTTCAAAGAAATCCCAAGTTGTAGATTTCAATGCACCCTATATCCTCATCTGTTTTTGAAAAGGAAGCAGATTCTTCTCTCAACATCTGGTGAACAATTCCTCTCTCAGGCTCACTGAAGTGACTCAAATTGACTGGTGGGTCAGTTGATTTGTTTACTTCGAACATGGCTCAAGCAAACAGGAGGTGGAGGTTGACCACCCTCTAAGGCAGGATACAGAGCTTGAATGTTTTGGACACTACCAATGACCGTTCTTCTAGCCAACACTATGTCGTGGGCTGTGGCATTTTGTACACTGACAATGATAGAAGGCCTGGTGTTTTTATTTACTTTGACGACAGTGTTACAGATGTCGAGTCCGTCTGTCCACCGGGGGTTCACGTCAGGCTCAGAGATCAGCGTGGTAGCTGCATGCGGGCTCCTCATCTGAACATGGCACTCTACACTGACAGATGTGTTTTGGAATTCTGATCCATTCTTTATTTGTTCTAACAGTGTACTCGTTTCTCTCTTCCACACTTACTTGCTGTACAAAGGCTTGTGCTTGCTCTGGTTAAAGATTGGGAAATGCTGTTGTTAGGCATTCCCTGTCAGTGGCAATAGATTGTTTTATTTCATTGTCTAAGATCAGCTCTATAACATTAGATCCAATGATTGGTCAGCCAAGCTCGTCACCTTTTATTACGAGAGTAGGGACTTTCATTGAAGTGGTGGGAGCTTCCCCTGAAGCTAAACTAAAGGTTATCTCTACCCAGCCCATATACAGCATGTTCTCCCCATTGGCTGCTACTATGTCTAAAGGGCCCGCTCTGTCCAAAATTTCAGAAATGTCTCTGGGTTTTGTGTCTGGCAGGTGCAATTCTTTCCATACCTCATCAATAATTGTCACTTGCGAGCCAGAGTCCCCAAAAGCTTGAACCTCTTGACCTTGAATTAGACTATAAATCAGGCACTTCTTACCAACCAGAGGAGGTAAACGGGGGGTTCTCTCTCTTGGTGACGCAGTGTTCACGGGCAAAGATGAGGGGCGGGAGCAGTTATTTTTGTGCACTTTCCAATTATTAGTTTGACAAAATTTAGAGCAGTAAAGAGCCATTTTACATTTAGCACATTGCTTCAATCTTGGGTCTGTTTTCAGCAGTGTAGACAATATTGGGACATTACTTGGTTACTGGTCACGCCCTGTCCCGTGCAAGTGGCCTCGTTTGGTGTAACGACTCACCTCCAAATTGTCTCTGCTCTACCTTCATAAGATATCCTGCAAGGTGGTGTTCACTGCTACCACAGCGGAAACAGTGTGTGCAGAATTCATCTGCTCCTCATAGTTGGCAGTTAAGACACTTCTTCATTCGTCCACAGTTTGGTGGTGGAAAGCTTCGTTGTGGGACAAACCTTTGGTGATATTGGATGGCTCCTTCTTGCTTTCCCGGGTCAGGTGAGGGCCAGTATCTCTGGCGTAAGTTCTGCGTATGTTGATCTTGGAGTTTTTACATTGGTGATTGCTGAGGGGTGTAGTGAGGTTGAGCGATGTATTGGGACTGTGACAGTGGTGGAACGTACGGGAGTTGTGGTTGAAATTGTTGGGAGCTGTACTGAGGCTGAGGCTGGCTCTGTGTAATGGTGTACTGAAGCTGCGGCAACTGCTGCTGGTGCTGCTGCATGGGTTCTCTTATTTGGGACACCTCAGCTTTAAAATCTCGCAACATGGCCATCTCAGATCTCTTCTCTTCCAGCTGAGAGACAACTGTGGGGGGTACTTTAGACAACCTTTGTTGCATGAGTGGCTTGTCAGGAACATCGCTTGACTGAACTGAACAACTACTGGCAGCCCCTGGTGGTCCCAGTAACTACTTCTTGTGCTGTCTGTCTCATAGGCACATGCTCTGTTTAGCTTCTCCAGTAACAATCCATCAGGTCATGTCATTCTGTTCAAGATAAAGCTGTAGATCACATGTTATACTGTCGTTCTGCAGGCCAGTTAACACAGTATGGCGAAACATATTTTGTACTAGATCTGGGTTGTATTTCAAACCTGACTCAGCCTCTTGAGAGGCAAACAAGATTTTCTGTCTGAGGTCAAGGGTTTGGATGAGGAAGTTCTGTAGTGTTTCTTTGATGCCCTGGACTTCAGAGGTCAGCTGCTTGTAAAGCCCCATGGCACTCTTCTCCTGATAGTGGGATCAGAGGATTCTTTTGAGGATGGGGAGCGTTAGATTGATTTTCCCCTCTAAATAGCTATGGCGTTGAATGCCGGGAGTAATTGGTCATATTGCTGCATCAACATTTCGAGTTTGACGGCTTAAACTTGAAAACGCCAGACGATCTTTTTGCCCTGGCTCTCCGATTTAGCCAGATATTTTAAAGTCTGTGTTCCACACGGCAAGGAGGAAATTCTGATGTGTGCTCTGTGTTAACATGCTAGGTCCAACGGTTTGAATTGCTCCGTTTGTGGGCTCTTTGCCATTCTGTTTCTGTTTGGCAGCCAACTGAAGTCGCAAAGTCTCAATCTCCTTCCGTAATCTTTCCTCTTCTACCCCCGTGTTGGTTTCTGTTTTAGAGCAGCGGGTCTGCAAAGATTAGCAATTTCATCCTTAAGTCCGAGCAAGTCAGCCATTCCGTTATCCTCCAGCTCTTCAAGTTCTTCCCTCTGTATGTAGTTTAAAATAATTTAATGAGAGCTCTTTGACTTTTGCCAGCCAAAAGTTATCGATCTTTCCCCGCAATGACTAAAAAGTCACATATTTCAGCCAATGTTTCCCAAAACAGATCACATCGCTCTCTTATTATCTCAACCTGTAGTTTTTCTGCCTCCGATGAAAATGAAGACATCTTTGTGCAGTGTTGTGGTGAATGGTGTGATGCCTTTTCACCTTTAGAATGTGAGAGCAGCTCCCCTGGTATGTAGAAATACCTCAGCTCGCTTTCTCCATGTTCACTGACAGTCAGGACACCACTGTTTCTGGTTCACCACGCTGCTGATGATGGTAGAGTTTAGAAGAGACATGTGACAGCCGGTGACTTCTTTAACAGGAAGAAGTACATCCACGCTGCACATATCCCGGACGAGTCCCCAAAATGTCGCGCTCCTCTGTGGAAGGAGCAAATACAATCACATTGATCGACATCCGATTCGCAGATCAATGAGAAACAACATTCCTTTCCACTTCTTTGGCATAACAGAAAATAATAAAGATCAGGAAAAAGAAAAGGGACTTTGTAATACTCAAGCTTCACAGAAAAGATGGAAAGAAAAAAAATATAACACAAAGAAACACTAATTTCACTACATTGACACAGGTGGGAATACTACTTACTCTGGACAAATGCATTTAATTTCAATACAAAAGAAACGAGAAAAAATTAATAAATCCCAGGCCAAAATGAAACAAACCATTTCATTACTTTTTTCAGAACAGGACAGGTATTGGCTTTAAATGGTTTCTGTATGGCAGTTGAAAAGTTGAATCATATCGCTGCCTTCTTTATCTTCCACCACTAAAAGTGGTCTACAGTCCTCAGCAATTCACTTTGCGCAATGTTGACTACTTTTGGTCCTGGAGCTATTCCTTTGATCCATTTTGGTAATGCTTGCTATTTTTGTGATGAGTGTACAGTTTACTGTACATAGGTGCCTGCCATATTTGATGTGGAAAAACTGGATGTCATGATCCTGCCGCTCCAGCCCGGGCTGTGCGGGTGTCCGCGGTTGCTCTGATTGGGAGGTGCACACCTGCGCCTCATGCAGCCTGATTATGCTGTGTATTTATATGACCCCGATGACGACTGGCCAGCGCCAGTTCGTTGAGCTTCATGTCCCGTTCCAGCACTCTTGTATCCCTGATCGACCGCCTGTGTGTACCGACCTTCGCCCGTTCTCCGACCAACCTTGTAAGCCTGACTCCTTTGATACTTCTGCCTGCCTTGATCGTTCACCTGTGTACCGACTCCTGCCTGCCCGCTCACTTGCTCTCTTCGCCCGACGTCGCAACTACCGCTGCTGCACCGGACTGCCTGCTCGATCCCCGACCTCGGCATATAATAAACGTTTCTCCTTGAACTACCTTGCATCGTCAGAGTCCTGCATTTGGGTCCTACCCCCGTTCCGATGTTTCGTGACACTGAACAATGAATGACAGTGTTGATGCCTTTCATTTGCTACTTGGAGATGTACCACAACTTTTACCTTGTTTTTAATCAATTAAAACAATGAAGATACTACTGGCCTGAAACTTTTTTTATTCCATTCCAAAAATACTTAATCCTTGGTAAAAATATATGGTTATTGTAAACTGTAACATTATTATTGATGCACCAACACTTATAATGAGCTTTAATTTATTGCTAAAGAAGTGATGTCAAAATACTGACACATTGGAAATCCGAGGTAAGAATACCCTTGTTCTAATTGTTCCGTGTTGTGTTTTGATGGTAATAGCATGTAAATTCCAAGTGTTGCATGTTCCCGTGTTTCAATGCAATTTTACTTATCTTAACACCGTAAAAATCAGTAATGCCACAGCAACGCTATGAAAGACAATGTCTGTCACTGAACTGACCAACCGTGCATTTAGAGCAAGGGAATATTTCATTTGTTTCTCCAGTCATTTGGAACAGCCAACCAATAAAAACTTAAAATGATACTTGAAATAACAGGATTATGGTGCATCTTTTTGACTCATACTTTCATTTCAGGATGTCAGTGTCTCACAAATGCTTGTGCTGCGTCAAATATGTGATGTTTGTCTTTAACCTCATCTTCTGGGTAAGGGAATCCCATACAGTAAGATTACAATGAAATATACTGTGAATGTGTTGCTTGGTTGATGGTGATGTGTCTCCTAAACAGCTGGGAGGATGTGGATTGTTTGGCGTTGGAGTTTGGCTGTCCTTCACACAGTCCGAGTTTTCATCCCTTCCTTTATCCTTCCCATCACTCTCGGCAGCCAATCTGCTGCTTGTTGCTGGTGGCATCACCATGGTAACAGGCTTCCTTGGCTGTCTTGGAGCCCTTAAGGAACAACGCTGCCTGTTGTTCATGGTAGGACCACATATACGGTATAAACACCTATCCCCCAAATTCTTAGATGTTTCATTGAAGATGTCAGTGTGGAAATGTTATTGATATTCATGACAATGGTTTAAACTGGTCCCATCTCCCCTTGTGCAGTTCTTTGTGATCCTCTTGCTCCTTGTTCTGACAGAAGTCACAGTAGCACTGGTAATACACATCTTTCGAGATCAGGTGAGCTGAGCTTCTCTACATTTTTTTACTGTCATAGTGCAGTAGATTGAGAAACTTGCTGTTTGCATTGGAAGTGAGTAAAAGGGTTCTTTTTAAAAGGCAGGTGTTTCACATTAAAACTGTTATTTAGCAGATGAGAATTGCAGAATCACTCTGATATGGAAAATTGCTTGGTCTT
The DNA here is from genome assembly GCF_019802595.1 of Syngnathoides biaculeatus. Lineage (NCBI taxonomy): Eukaryota > Metazoa > Chordata > Actinopteri > Syngnathiformes > Syngnathidae > Syngnathoides > Syngnathoides biaculeatus. Next base: position 3,867,684 of record NC_084655.1, read on the forward strand.
ATTGATTATTTTCAAGTCACTGATGGTGTAGGGGTACATTAATCTGAATTCTATGTGGGCAGTGTGGGTTCATTTCACACTCAGTGATGGTGTGAGTCTGAATAGTTGTCTGTATCTATAACTGCCCTGTGACTGACTGGCAATCAGTTCATGGTGTCATCCAACTTTTTGCCCAAAGTCAGATGGATCAGGCAGTAGCGACCCGTGACACTGTACAGGATAACCAGTATTGAGAATGGATGGTTGAGTGGATGATATATCCATCCATCGGTCCATCCATTTTCTGAGCCGCATATTCTCACAAGGGTCGTGGCAGTGCTGGAGCCAATCCCAGGTCTCATCAGGCAGGAGGCGGGGTATACCCTTAACTGGATGCCAGCCAATCACAGGGGACATAGAGACAGACAACAGTTGGACTCACAATCAAACCTGGGCAATTTAGAGTCTCCAATTATTACATGTTTTTGGAATGTGGGAGGAAACTGGAGTGCCTGGAGAAAACCCACACAAGCATGGGGAGAACATGCAAACTCCACAGAGGTGGTCCCGGATTTGAACCCCGGTCCTCAGAATTGTGAAAACCAGTTGCACCAACATGCCGCCGGGATGATATATATTAAACGTTATTTCGCTTTTATTAATTTTTTTTTTTGCCACAATAAAAAGAGTGAGCTCGTTATTTGACTTATTTTGTACCAAAGTAAAAAAAACAAACAAACATTGGTTATGTTTTCTTTTAATCAGATTATATAAATACATATATACATTGTGGCAGATTCAAATTTGCCTTGCCTGTGTGGAGTTTGTATGTTCTCCCTGTGCCTCTGTGGGTTTTCTCGAGGTACTCTGGTTTGCTTCCACATCCCAAAAACATGCACAGCAGGTTGATTGAAGATGCTAAATTCCCCGTAGGTGTGAATGTTCATGGTTGTTTTGTTTGTGCCCTGCGATTGGCTGGCGAGCAGTTCATGGTGCACCCATGCACTCTGGACAAGGACACCAAGGCTTGAATCCCTTTTTGGACGACACTGCCAATAACATCTGACGGTTTGAGACAAATAGTCAAATCTGTATGCAAAGGTGGAAGAGGATGTGGCACCAGATGTGGTTGTAGGAAAGGTGGATGGCAATGCACAAGATGGTGCAAGTGCATCTGTGACAAATAGATCAATGGATATCCACATACTCTTACCAGGTGTGGTTGCTGATGTACATGCCAGAATTGCTTTAAAGACGTTTTCCTAAATGTTGAAAACTTTAACGGGCTGAATAAGCAGTTATAAACATTAATATTCCTGAAACAAATTAATGTTTGTCATGTTCACTGATGCTATGGAAGCAAGTTCTGTACAATGGTGTGATGATTTTTTTGGCCTTATTTTCGAGTTTTGTCAAACCAAATATCTCGCAAAATATGAATGTTTATTGACTAAAAAAATTGTTTGAAATGTATCCTTTTCTGATTTTATTCATTGAATTGATCATGTTGCCTGTAAATCTTGCTTCGATGTCTATATGGAGTATTGATGATGTCACATGACTGGCCAAATTTGATGAGGGCTAGCAAAAAATTAATAAGTAGGGTTTACAGAATTGCCTCACAAAGTTTGACACTTTTGTCAAATCGGTCCCCATCATATCGCTAAGCTGCCAATCTATAACTCTTTCTCTCAAGTCAAGTCACTTATAGAAACAGGAACAGATAAACTATCTTGATGCAACTGGCACCATCAGAGAGAGCGGCATGATGACACAGCTGCAAAGCGTTGGCCTCACAATTCTGAGGATCTGAGTTCAATCCCAGCCCTCCCTGTGTGGAGTTTGCATTTTCTCCCTGTGCCTGCGTGGGTTTTCCCCGGGCACTCCAGTTTCCTCCCACATCACAAAACACAATTAATTGCACATGCAACATTAATTGGACACTCCCTACAATTGCCTCTAGGTGTGATTGTGAATGTGGCTGTTTGTCTCAATGTGCCTTGTGATTGGCTGGCAACCAGTACTGGCAACCAGTTCAGGGTGTACCCTGCCTCCTGCCCGTTGACACCTGGGATAGTCTCCAGCATTTCCGCAACCCTTGTGACGATAACCGGTCTAAGAAAATGCAAGGATGGTTGGCTTCAGAGAGATAATTTTCTGTCTTCTTCCCCGAGAAGTTTAGAGTCTAAAGTCTAAACTTGAAATGATGCTTTAATTAATACAATAGAATACATGCATTTTATAAGTGAAAAGATATTTTTCTAAAGCTAACCAAAATTCCACAAATGAAGGTTTTTTTATTAGGAACCTCAAATCTCAGCAAAGCGTGTAGTACAGCAGAAATGATAGCAAAGCAAAGTAAAGCAAATGTATTTGTATAGCGCATTTCATACACACTGTAACTCAGTGCGCTTTATATGATTAAAAGCATTCAAATACATAAATAACACCATTTTAAAAGTATAATTAAAACAGCTTTTGGTGCAAGAAATATCAATGAAAACGTACAAGAAAAAAATAACAGTTTTCAATCTGGATTTGAAAACACACACTTGGGGCTAATGTCACCTCTGTTGGCAACTTTTTCCATTTTTTTTTTTTTTTGGCAGCATAATAGCTAAATGTTGATGCATTACATTTGGTTTGGTCTCTGCACCCCATTATTAGACCTGAGTCAGTTGATCTCAGAGCCCTACTGGGTTTGTATTTCATTAGCATTTCTTTCACGTATTCAGCACCTAAACTATTTATTGATTTATTGACCAGTAGCAGAATTTTAAAATCTATTCTAAAGCTGACTGTAAGCCATTGTAAAGACTTTAGAATTTGAGCTATATACTCTGACAGCCTTGTTCTGGTCAGAACCTGAGCTACAGCATTCTGAACATGCTACAGCTGTTTAATGCTCTTTTTGGCAAAAATTTTACTTGGAAAAACTGATCAGATTATATTAAAATGTTTTTTTTTTTCTGAATGCACAGCCATTTGCAATGTAATGGTATACATACCTGATGAAAACACAGTTGGTTTGGGATTGCTTCGGTTTGTGTTTAACTGTCAACTAGCCTAGAGTGTAGTCCACCTTATGAATCACCTTGAATATGCACCACCCTGACAGTGATACTAAAGGGACTTAGTGTATGGATTGATAGGTGTTGTTAATATTCCAAAATAGTATGCATACAGGTTTCTTGCCTACTTAGATGTGATTTGAATGATCTAATACACTTTCCCCCTTTTTTTTCCAGTTGGATTCCAAAGCACAAGGTGAATTAAAGGAGGGAATGAAAAATTATGAATCACAACCTGGACTAAAAAAATCTTGGGATAATGTCCAAAAAATGGTAAGCTTAAAAAAAAAGTAGTATTAGGATCAAAGAAGTAGTATCAGGACCACATTAAAAAGAAAAAAAAACTGATACATAAAGTCCATACATGAGTGCAGTCCACCTTTTTTGGAGTCCTTGGAGGGGGGCTGGAGAGTGGTACTGCTGGGGACTGCATCGTTCTGCTGGGGGACATCAATGTTCACATGGGGATTTGGAAGGGCATGATCGAGATAAAAGCCAGGACCAAAACCATTCATTGATTTATAGATCAGATTTATACATCAGACCCACAGCAGTGTCCTGATACTAGACTTCTGTGCTCATCAAGGATTCTATGTAACAAACACCACGTTAAAGCATAAGGATATCCATATGGCCACTTGGCACCAGGACACCCTAGGTCAGCGTTCCATGATGGCCTTTGTGGTCGTGTCATCAGACTTGCGGAGCAGTTTACTGATCACCATGTGGTGGTGAGATGGCTCGGGTGGCGGGGAGAAGATGCTGGGCCGACCTGGTAGCCAAAAACGTATTGTGAGAGTCTGCTGGAAGGTCTAGTAGAATACCCTGTCAGAAGCAATTTCAACTACCACCTCTGGCAGAACTTCACCCATAATCTCTTGGGAGGTGTGGGACATTGAGTCTGAGTGGACCATCTTTTGTACCTTTCTTGACAAAGTGGCCCTGTCCGTAGGGTAGCCAGTGCATCTCATGCCAGAAATCCCCGAATCCGTTGATGGACCACAGTGGTGAGAGATGCCGTAAAGCTGAAGAAAGAGTGCTATCAGACCTTTTTGGCCTGTGGGACTTATGAGGTAGCTGAAGGGTACCGGCTGGCGAAGTAGAATGCAGCTTCGGGTGTCGCTGAGGCTAACCTCGGCCGTGGGAGGAGTTCAGTGAGGGCGTGGAGAATTACTTATGGACCCCTTCAATGAAATTCTGGTCCACAATCCAACGTCACAGGAGGGGGAAGCACTGGTCCATCAACACTGTTGATAGTGGGAATGGGGTGCTGCTGACCTCGACTCAGTATATTGTTTGTCAGTGGGGAGAATACATCCTCAATTTCACCAACACGCCTTCCCATGAGGAAGCAGAGCCTGGGGTCTCTGAGGCTTGAGGTCACCTAGATGGTTAAATAGCTCCTTGGTGGCAAGGTCCCAGGGATGGATGAGATTCACCCAGAGTTTCCAAGGATTCTAGATGTTTTAGGGTTGTCCTATTTGACATACCTCTGTAACATCGCATGGACATCGAGGACAGTGCCAATGGATTTGCAGACTGGGGTGGTGGTCCCCCTTTTTAAGAAGGAGGGTCTTGTTCATGTGTGAGAGAAGAACGAAACTGGAGATTGACAGGCGGATCGGTGCAGCGTCTGCAGTAATGCAGACTTGGATGGTGAAGAAGTACCTAAGCTGAAAGGTGAAGGTCTCTATTTACCTGTCAATCTACGTTCCCACCCTTTCCTATGGTCACGAGCTGTGGTTCGTGACCGAAAGAACAAGATCCCTGATATAAGCGGCCGATCTGAGTTTTCTCCGCAAGGTACTCTCCTTTAGAGACAGGGTGAGAACCTGGGTCATCCGGGAGGGGCTCAGAGTCAATCCGCTCCCCCTTTGCATTGATAGGAGCCAGATGAGGAGACATGGGCATCTGATTAGAGTGCCTCCTGGAGGCCTCCCCGGAGAGGTGTTCCAACCATGTCCCACAGGGAGGAGACCCCAGGAATGCCCCAGGAGGCGCTGGAGCGACTACGTCTCTCTGCTTGCTTGGGAATGCCTCGGGATTTCCTCGGAAGAACTGGAGGCAGTAGCTGTGGAGAGGGAGTTCTGGGCTTCCATGCTTGAGCTACTACTCCCGTGACCTGACCTCGGATAAACAAAAGAAAATGGATGGATGATGATGCATTTTTAACCATTCATAAGCCATGATGTAAAACAAGACAATGTTTTCTCAAAAAAGTTTAATTTTAAACATTAATTTTAAGAAATATATTGGTACACTGTCAACACCCTTCACACTAAACAGCTCATAATGATTATGCTGAGATGGTGCGAAATTATCGTGAAATTTGATAAATAACTCAACAGCCGTAGGTTTAATGCATGTAAATTCATCTGGGTAATTATGTAGGTTTTAGAAGTTGTAGTAATTCTTGCAAAAAAATTTTGGGTCAGTGGTATCTCAAAGTTTGAGCAAAATCTTTTGTGTAATTCTGGTTGAGTTATGACTAAGTTATCTTTCAAAACAAAATTTACCATTGAAATCAAATATATTTTTAACAATTCATTCCAGATTGCAAACTTAGGTCAAATTTACACATTAAAGTCAAGTCAACCTTTCTAACACCAATCACTTAAAAACAAAACACTGTTCAGAACACACTCAAATTATAGACATTAACAGACAGAGTTATCTAAGGAATACCACCAATAAGCTAAGAATAATAATATAATGACAATTCAAATTCTCTTCCGGAGGGATCCTGAGGCATTCCCAGGCCAGCCAAGAAACATAGTCTCTCCAGCGTATCCTGGGTTGTCCCCGGGTTCTCCTTCCGGGGAGATGTGCCCGGAACAATTCACTGGAGAGGGCTCACAACCCGTTTTCCGGCTGAGGACCATGGTCTCAGATCTGGAGGTGCTGATTTACATCCCGGCCGCTTCACACTCAGTGGCAAACTGCTCCAGTGGGCGTTGGAGATCAGGGCTTGATGAAGCCAACAGAACCATATCATCAGCAAAGAGCAGTAATGCAATGCTCAGGCCATTAAACCAGACACCCTCTATGTCTTGGCTGCACCTAAAAATTCTGTCCATAAAAGTTCTGAACAAACTTGGTCCAAAACATTTTGGAGCATTCAAACTTCAAGTTACCACTCTATGCAGTACACATGAGTCATGGTATTTGATTTTTCTCACACTTGTCTCCCAGTTCAAATGTTGCGGTGTTACCAATAAAACCGACTGGTATGAAGTCGTCAATGGAACACTGCCATCGTCCTGCTGTTCCGTTGGGATTGACCAATGTACTGACGGATGGAGTGAGGTTAGTTTCATGCATGATAATCTCCATTTGGGTGCACTGGGGGATGTGGTTTTGAAATGACAAGCCTGATCTTCGCATATTAGAGCTATGCTTAATCCTTAAATACGGGGGTTTGTACATTAACAGCACAAAGGGAGGTAAAATGTACATATTTATAGGACCACAACAAGTTAGTCAACCTCCATACATTTATTCTATTGCACTGTTGCTTTAGTGGTAAAAGGGCCCTGTACTTTTTGGATGTACAGTATGTCAATATCTGAATGCTTTTTACCTTCACTTTGTTGTCTTTCTTTCAAAGATATATAAAAGAAATTAAACTGCAGAAAAGATAGTTTTGAATTAACATTTGTTATATTTTCCAAATGATTTACAATTTCTTAATATATACTTTTCACGTGACGTCAGGAGTCACATGACTTTTGTTTACACCCATTGGACGGCAAAACTACAATACAACTCCTGTTTTTTAGTGATCTTTTTGTGAATATTGGCTTGCTTATAAGCGTCTTACGACCTTTTCATCATGGTATTTCATTGTGTGGCTTATGGGTGTAAGAACAGACAGAAAAAGGGATCTGACACTTTAGGCATTGTTTAACTTTTGCTGGGCATTCTGGAGGAATATAATATATATATATATATATATATATATATATATATAATATAATAATTTACTGTGGTATCCTCCACACTTGTTGCATATCTTTACGGAGGACTTTGGGCTAGGCCAACTAGCACCCACAGTGAAACTTAGCTTTCCAGGTTTGCGGTGGATAGTGTGAACCTCGTGGCTGTCGCTAGCCATAGCCTTTAGATTTGCTTTTGATAACTTGTGGGAGCGGGCTACACCAATAACTTTTTCGAGCGTGAGCGGCGGCCCCTTTCTGAGTAACTTTTCGCGCACACTCGGTGAGTTGGTAGCGAAAAGTATGCGTTCTCTTACCATCTCATCGCTGTTTGTGTAATTACAGTCTTTAACCAACAGCTTGAGTTCTGTCACAAAGTGCTCAAATGACTCATAGTTACCTTGCGCCTTCTCGTGAAACTTATATCTAGCAAATACAGTACATGTGGGGTTTGCTTTCATAGTGAGGTAATCAGAAACATTTTCATAAGTTTTTAGCAACTTATCTTCATTTACGGTCAGTGTCCACATATTGCTGACATCCCGTCCTTTATCACCGATCCACAGTAGGAGGAACTGCACTTTTCCTCTTCAGCTGTGTTTTTAAGCGATCCATTGAACATGAGTTCGGCATGTTGCTTGAATCTCCACCACGCATCTGGTAAATTGGATGAGTCCCAGTCCATCCTCGGGCTTTGAACACGGAACGTACGCCTCCGTTGTGGTCAATTCGTCGTCGTCCTCGTTTGACCCCCCCACGTGTGCCCCCGTGAGTCCGTAGTTATATTACCATCACTCTGACACCCCCACTTGCTGTCATGTTATTGAATAACGTAGGCATGAGTCCAACTGTACTTTATAACGTGCCTGATATTTATTTCGCTTTTTCCCCTGCCAACCTCTCGAGCTCACTTCCTTATCGTCCTGTCTCGTCGCTCCCCGCTCACATTGACACAATGCGCTCGAGTTTCACACGTGGCTTCTTTCTTTCTTCTTCTTTCTTTATTCCTCACGCCAGCACAAGTGCCTCAATCACTTCTGGTTACAGTGTTAGTTTGTCAAAGGAGTTTTTAGATAAAAGATCAAAGGAAAACTGTAGCCAAAACATTACAATATACAGTTTTGGCTTCCTAGCCATGATATGTAGACACGATCTTGTCATCCAAAACAAACACGTGGTCGGCGTGACGTCAATGAAAAGTATCGACAGTGAAGGAAATAAGTATTTGACCACCCTGCAATATTGCAAGTTCTTCCACTTAGAAATCATGGAGGGGTCTGAAATTTTCATCACAGGTGCATGTCCACTGTGAGAGAGATCATTAAAAAGAAAATCGATCAGTCACAATGTATGATTTTTTTAACAATTTATATGTGTGATACAGCTGCAAATAAGTATTTGAACACCTGAGGAAACGAATGTTATTTGGTACAGTCACATTTGTCTGCAATTACAGAGGTCAAACGTTTCCTGTAGTTGTTCACCAGGTTTGCACATATTGCAGGAGGGATTTTGGCCCACTCCTCCACATAAATCTTCCCTTGATCAGACAGGTTTCTGGGCTGTCGCTGAGAAACACCGAGTTTCACCTCCCTCCAAAGATCTTTTATTGGATTTAGTTCTGGAGACTGGCAAGGCCAGGTGTTTTGGGGATGGAACTCATCATTTGTCTTCCTCCAAACACGGTTAGTGGAATTATGACCAAAAAGTTCATTTTTGGTCTCATCTGACCACAAAACCTTCTCCCATGACTCCTCTGTATTATCAAAATGGTCATTGGCAAACTTAAAATGGGCCTTGACGTGCTGGTTTAAGCAGGGGAACGTTCTGTGTCAAGCATGAGTCCAAAACATGAGTCACCTTGGAAACTTTTCAGGTCATTGACCAAGTCCTGTCGTGTAGTCCTGAGCTGATTCCTCACCTTTCTAAGGATCATTGAGACCCCACGAGGTTATATCTTGCATGGGGCTCCACTCCAATTGAGAATTACCGTCATGTTTCGTTAGATCATTACCTGCATAAAGACACCTGTCCACCCCATAGAATCAGTAAGAGTCATGGTTTGAAATCATGCATGGCACAGAAGATTCCCTTGCTTAATCCAGCACATGTCAAGGCCTATCTTACGTTTGCCAATGACCATTTAGATGATGCAGAGGAGTTGAACTTTTTGGTCATAATTCCACTAACCGTGTTTGGAGGAAGACGAATGATGAGTTTGATCCCAAGAACACCATCCCTACTGTGAAGCATGGGGGGGGGGGGTGTAGCATCATGCTTTGGGGGTGTTTTTCTTCACATGGGACAAGACGACTGCACTGTATTAAGGAAAGGATGACCACAGCCATGTATTGTGAGATTTTGGGGAACAACCTCTTTCCGTCAGTCAAAGCATTGAAGATGGGTCGTGGCTGGGTCTTTCAACATGACAATGACCCAAAGCACACGGGCAGGAAAACCAAGGAGCCGCTTTGTAAGAAGCATATCAAGGTTGTGGCGTGGCCGAGCTAGTCTCCAGACCTAAATCCAATAGAAAATCTTTGGAGGGAGCTGAAACTCTGTGTTTCTCAGCGACAGCCCAGAAACCTATCTGATCTAGAGAAGATCTGTGTGGAGGAGTGGGCCAAAATCCCTCCTGCAGTATGTGCAAACCTGGTGAACAACAACAGGAAACGTATGACCTCTGTAACTGCAAACAAAGGCTACTGTACCAAATAACATTGGTTTTCTCAGGTGTTCAAATGCTTATTTGCAGCTGGATCACACAAATAAATTGTTAAAACAATCATACATTGTGACTGATCGATTTTCTTTTTAAATGATCTCTCTCACAGTGGACATGCACCTGCGACGAAAATTTCAGACCCCTCCATGATTTCTACGTGGAAGAACTTGCAATATAGCAGTGTGTTCAAATACTTATTTCCTTCACTGTAGCAGTACAACGATTTGGCAAAAGACCAGAACGCACCTGTCTATCAGCTTAAATTCTGGCCCTCAAAGACCTGTTAGTCCGCCTTTAAAAGTCCACCACCATTCCATGTAGTATCCTTAATCAGATGCACCTGTGTGAGGTCATTAGCTGCATGAAGACACCTGTCCACCCCATACATTCAGTAAGACTCAAACTTGTAACATGGCCAAGACCAAAGAGCTGTCCAAAGACACCAGAGACAAGATTGTACAACTCAACACGGCTGGAAAGGGCTACGGAGAAATTGCCAAGCAGCTTGGTGAAAAAAGGTCCACTGTTGGAGCAATCATTACAAAATGGAAGAAGCTAAACATGGCGGTCAATCTCAATCGGAGTGGAGCCCCGTGCAAGATATCACCTGGTGAGGTCTCAATGATCCTTAGAAAGGTGAGGAATCAGCCCAGGACTACACGACAGAACTTGGTCAATGACCTGAAAAAAGCTGCCCCCACCGTTTCCAAGGTGACTGTTGATAATACACAAAGATTTCATGGTTTGAAATCATGCATGGAACGGAAGGTTCCCCTGCAAAAACCAGCACATGTCAAGGCCTGTCTTAACTTTGCCAATGACAATCAGGATCATACAGAGGAGTTATGGGAGAAGGTTTTGTGGTCAGATGAGACCAAAATTGAACTCTTGGGTCATAATTCCACTAACCGTGTTTGGAGGAAGACAAATGATGAGTTCCATCCCAAAAACACCTGGCCTAGCCAGTCTCCAGGCCTAAATCCAATAGAAAATCTTTGGAGTTAGCTGAAACTCTGTGTTTCTCAGCAACAGCCCAGAAACCTGTCTGATCTCGAGAAGATCTGTGTGGAATAGTGGGCCAAAATCCCTCCTGCAGTATGTGCAAACCTGGTGAACAACAACAGGAAACGTTTGACCTCTGTAATTGCAAACAAAGCCCCCCCTGAACCCCAGACTGGTGGCCATCCAGGCCACCAAACACGAGGCGTCCGGGCGGACAGGTCAGGAGGACGACCCAGACGCCAAGCACCAGGGTCCCCACGGGGCGATTCGGGCGGACGACCTCTGTGAGGAACAAAACTGCGAAGCAGGAACCAGAACGAGGCAGGCCACTGCTCCGGAGGAGAACCTCCCACGCCGTCGTTGCAAGACGACCAGGGATTGGTCGCCAACGAGGCCAGGTCCTGAAGTGGCTGGGCGAACTCAGGAGCGAAGAAGATGATGGAGAGCAGGACCAGAGCCATGACCGCCACCCCGAAGTCTCTCCAGCTCCTGGGTGGCTCCACAGAACTCCCCAGCGCCTGCTGGACAGGGACGTGAGAAGGCGGCGGCGCCCGTACCGCCCCCTCCTGGACAGCAACGTGAGAAGGCGGCGCCCGTACCGCCCCCTCCTGGACAGCAACTTGAGAAGGCGGCGCCCGTACCGCCCCCTCCTGGACAGCAACTTGAGAAGGCGGCCCCCGTACCGCCCCCTCCTGGACAGCAACTTGAGAAGGCGGCGCCCGTACCGCCCCCTCCTGGACAGCAGCTTGAGAAGGCGGCGCCCGTACCGCTCCCTCCTGGACAGCAGCTTGAGAAGGCGGCGCCAGTACCGCCCCCTCCTGGACAGCAGCTTGAGAAGGCGGCGCCAGTACCGCCCCCTCCTGGACAGCAACGTGAGAAGGCGGCGCCCGTACCGCCCCCTCCTGGACAGCAGCTTGAGAAGGCGGCGCCAGTACCGCCCCCTCCTGGACAGCAGCTTGAGAAGGCGGCGCCAGTACCGCCCCCTCCTGGACAGCAGCTTGAGAAGGCCGCGCCAGTACCGCCCCCTCCTGGACAGCAGCTTGAGAAGGCGGCGCCAGTACCGCCCCCTCCTGGACAGCAACTTGAGAAGGCGGCGCCCGTACCGCCCCCTCCTGGACAGCAACTTGAGAAGGCGGCGCCAGTATCGCCCCCTCTTGGACAGCAACTTGAGAAGGCGGCGCCAGTACCGCCCCCTCCTGGACAGGAACGTGAGAAGGCAGCGACCCCGTCGCCGCGTCCTGGACAGGAACGTGAGAAGGCAGCAGCCCCGTCGCCGCCTCCTGGACAGGAACGTGAGAAGGCGGCAGCAGCATCACCAACTCCACCTCCTCCTGGACGGGAGCGTGAGGCGGCTGGGGAACTGTCGCCACCTCCTGGATAGGAACGTGAGGGCGTGCCCGTCGCCGACAGAGCAGGAACGGGGAGCGGCCGCGGGCCGGTCGCCGACAGAGCAGGAACGGGGAGCGGCCGCGGGCCGGTCGCCGACAGAGCAGGAGTGTGGAGCGTCCGCGGGCCGGTCGCCACTGCCACTCCAGAGCACGGACGAGAAGCGGCTGTGGAGACGTCGCCACCTCCTGGACAGCAGCGTGGGGCGGCATCGGGTCGGTCCCCACTGCCACCTGAGCTTGCAGTGCATCCGTTGAAACAGCAATGTGGGCGCGGTGGCGAATCCGTTTCCAGGGCAACGTGAACCTGAGTAGGCGGGGAGTCAGTCGAAACTGACACGTGGGCGTGTCTCGGGAGCGGGTCAGTTCCAACTGCCGCGTGAGCTCTGCTTGGAACCGCCAAAACCTCGACGTGGGAATGGCGAGGAGGCAGGTCAGTCTCCACAGCTACGTGCACTTGGCGAGGTGGCGAGTCTGTTCCCACTGTGGCGTGCACTTGGCAAGGGGGCGGGTCGGTTTCCACGGCAACGTGAACCTGAGTCACCAGTGAGTCCGTCGCCGTTGCGACGTCAGCGAAGCTCGGCTGGATCGCCAATCCTTGCCGGACCTGGGCCGTGAGAGCCGCCAATTCGGCGCTCTGCCGCTCTATCTCTGCCCGCATTTCACGGTAGAACGCCTCGGGATTTGGCGACTCCTCCTCCCTCTGGGCTGGAAGCTTCGCCACCAGGTGCGGGTCTGCGGGTCTCACCGTTGCCGGCGAGGAGTGGGAGGACGGTGTCTTCGTTGTCGCGCAGCGAGAGACACCAGGGAGCGCCCGGCCGGGGCGTCTCCTCTGGCCGCCACGCGGAGGTCCCGGGTAGATGGCTAAGCGAGTTCCCTCATACGGATTGGTGTACTTAAAACTACCGGGTGAAGACGTTCGGGTGCTGGAAACGCGGGGAGGTGAAACAAACTGACTGGGATGAAAGATCGGACGAGCAGATTCATAGTCAGAATAATCGGAGTCGTACTCCGCCAGCCGGTCATACAAATCACGGTCCTCCTCATATTCCGAAAAGTCAGAGTCCAGAAGAATATGAGGAGCCAGATGGGTCGTGTTCGGGACATATTCATACCTCGCTGGCGGAGCGTAAGACATGGAAGTGGAGGACGTCAGGGAGCCTACCTGGATTGGACAGGCTTGGTCCTCCGGCAAACGGTCTACCTTGCGTCGGTCCCGGCGACGCCGGGTCTTTCCTGCTGGGTCCTGTGATGGCCAGTTCGTTCTGTCACGACCCATCGGAACGAGAGGTAGGACCCAAATGCAGGAACTCGGAAGACGCAAGGTAGTTCAAGAAGAGACACGTTTATTGCATGCAGAGGTCGGGGATCGAGCAGGCAGTCCGGTGCAGCAGCGGTTGTTGGGGCGTCGGGCGAAGAGAGCAGATGAGCGGACAGGCAGGAGTCGGTACACAGGGAAACAATCAGCGCAGGCAGAAGTGTCAAGGAGTCAGGCTTACAAGGTTGGTCAGAGAACGGACGGAGGTCGGTACACACAGGTTCAGTCAGGAATACGAGAGTGCTGGAACGGGACATAAAGCTCAACAAACTGGCGGAGGACCAGTCGTCACCGGGTCCTATATATACGGGGGATGATCAGGCCGCATGAGGCACAGGTGTGTGCCTCCCAATCAGCGCAGCCGCACAGCTCGTGTTGAAGCGGCAGGATCATGACACTAATGAGCGAGGGGTCGACCACGAATCGGGAAGGAACCCACGACCGCTCCTCGGGACCGTAGACCTCCCAGTCCACCAGGTACTGCATCCCCCTCCCTCGACAGCGCGACGACAGGAGCCAGCGTACTGTGAAAACAGGACTCCCGTCCACCATACGGCGGGGAGGAGGGGGCCTGGCAGGCGGGACCAACGAGGACGCTTGAGCAGGCTTGGGCTGGCTAACGTGAAAACAACTCAGACAACATGTACTTTGCGCACACCCAGCACTCCTGTGACATGGTCTGAAAACATGTTATTCACAGTGGTGAATGAATTCTCGCATACATTGCCATGGAGAGGTCATATGTTTTGAAGGCAAGGAACGCAAGGCAAAACATGGAGAACCAAAGTGCAGGGAAGCAGGCAGGCAACATCGTACAAGAGTATAAAAAGTATTTGATTCAAAAAACAAAGGAAAACAAGGATTCTGGAAAAATCTAAATACAGGACTACATACTCCAAAATCTAAGCACAAAGTTACAATGAAAGACTTGAGTGAACCTAAAACTGGAAACAAAACTCGACTTGTGAAATAACTGATCAAAAACATTAATACAAAACAAAGAACCAGCAAGAAGTCCAAGAAACCAGGGAACTAAATACAAAGAGTTACAGCGCAAGTGGCTTAAGGAAGCTGATTTGTTGACACAAGGTAGAATGTTGATGAGAATAGGTGGACACAATAATTGAATGAGTACAAAAGGATGTTGCCGATCTTTGTCAACTGTTGGTCTGTGAAGAGGTTTGATACAATAAACTTCTCGTCCCAATAGGCCTATTCTTATAACAATAAAATCAATAGCTTTTCCTATTTTTTAATTATTCTTTTGTTTGTCGCTCGATCAGACTCTAAAGGTCAACATAGTTAATAAAACTGCTTGTACTGTACATGTAAATTTTGAGGCCACTGTAGGACGAACATGACAATTTGACAGTAACCACCAAGACATTTAGAAATCCCCGATTTCATTAGGAATAGGTTTCATGAAAGGCGCTACGCTAAATAAGATATCCACCCATCCATCCATCCATTTTCTGAGCCGCTTATCCTCACAAGGGTCGCAGATGTGCTGGAGCCTATCAGAGCCAAATTCAGGCAGGAGGCTAGGTACACCCTCAATTGATTCCCAGCCAATCCCAGGGCACACGGAGACAAACAACAGTCACACTCACGATCACACCAGGGGGGCAATTTAGAGTCTCAAATAAATGCATGTTTTGAGACATGGGAAGAAACATAAGTGCCCATAAAAAAAAAAAACCCACACAGGCACGGGGAGAACATGCAAACTCCACACAGGCGGGGCCGGGATTCGAAACCCGGTCCTCAGAACTGTGGGGCTCACACTCTAACGAGTAATACCACCATTCCACCACTAGATAACATTAATACTGTATTTTGAAATATTGATTAGTTTTCAGGAGAAAAAAAAAAGGTGCTCCATGCAAAATGCACATTTCACATGCAAGGCAAAACAGTCAAGGCCTCAGCACCAGAACGGGTCGATCTCTACACGCTCCTGCTACTGGTCTATAAATCACTCAATGATTTAGCGCCTGAATACATGAAACAAATGCTTACGGAATACAGACATAGTAGAGCACTGAGATCGACTGACTCATGTCAAATAATCGAGCGCAGAGTCCAACGCAAACATGGTGAAGCAGCATTTAGCGATTATGCTGCACACAAATGGAATAAGTTGCCAACATAGGTGAGGTCAGCCCCAAGTGTGAATGTTTTGAAATCCAGGCTGGAAACTCTTCTTTTTTCTCATGCTTTTTAGAATATATCCACTTTTTGATCATATTACTTGCACTGTATGTGGTTTAATTGTCTTTTCTTTAATATTTTGTCATTATTGTTTTTATCCCATGTTAAATGTTTTATCTCTGTTTTCAAATCCCTTCAATCATGTAAAGCACATTGAGTTACCTCATGTATGAAATGCGCTATACAAATAAATTTGCTTTGCTTTGCTCCTGCTAATTTGTGCTAACACTGCAGCTCTGCTCTACCTCTGTGTAGTCTAAGAGTGGTACTCCTCCTGTTATTTCAGTATAGTGGACCTTCACCCAGCCGAATTTCCAAATCATGGGCGCGAGTAACTTTGCGCGGGGTGTTTGAACTTCAGTGTTGCATCTAAAGCTGCAAAAATTTAGAACAGCTCTACCATCGATCCATTTTCCAAGCTACTTATCCTCACAAGGGTCATAGGAGCACATTCACCTGGTCACCAGTCAGTCACAGGGAACATATCAACACCGTCACTGAGCGGGAATTGGTCCCACTCTGCGCACACCAAAGTGAGTGGTGGGTAGCACTACACCATCAGTGACTCCCAGAAAGGATTTCTCAACAGACAATTTCACGGGTGGCCAGGAACACCTGAGCCCCAACTATTTGTATTCAAACAATCAAAAAGCCAACTTTCCATTTGTTCACTTGAAAGAAACAATGCATACTGTAGCATCACAAAAATTAAAAAAAATCCAACTCCGAAAATGTGTACAGTACAAAACTAGGCAATGAGACTGAGCAGAATCTATGTCTACGTTACATGAATTCTAAATATTAATCTACTATGCATTATGTATAGGCAAACTTTGCTCGAATAAATATATGCAAAAGTATATGTAAACCATAGCAAAAATAGCTCCTATGTATCAAGCAGACATGCTATGTGTTATAGTGGATTTTTTTTTCTGTGAAAGGATACACTCATCCCATGTGGGACAGATTAAAAACATATTGCATACATGATTGTTGTGAACTGCAGTAATTCTCCAAGAGGTCTAAAACAGCTTGCATTGTTTTGTAATACCACCCAGATGTGTTTTATAGAAGTTTGTCTTGACATTCTCCTTCAACATTTAAAAAAAAAAAAAAAACACACACACACACACAAATATTAGCATTGGCGTCATTTGGAGGCAAGACACTAAATTGCACTTAGATGTCATTGTGAGAACGATTTTTTCTTCATTTCTATGAACTAACATTCTACATTGGCTGGGAACTAGTGCCCAAAGATAGCTGGAATAAGCTCCAGCACACCCGCGGCCCTTGTGAGGATGAGCGACTCAGAAAATGGATGGATAGACTAAGGGAGCGAACATTTGCCTTGTACAGTGATGTAATTTTCTGTCCAATGTTCTTGTGGAGCAGTGAAGTCATTCTGCATGTCTGTAGTGTAAAGAAGGAACGCTTCTTGATTAGTGTGTTCCTGTTTGTAGCAGAAAAATAAAAAATAATAGGCTTGTTTCCTAATTTGCTGTTCAGTAAATGAGTAAAGGTTATTTTTTAGCTGCCCCCCCCCCCCCCCCCCCACGGATACTTCATACATTTGTGTTAATTAAGTTTTTTTAACCGGATGATAAATAAACCCCTTTGGCCTTTGAAAGCTATTTCTAGATCATTTTAGTGTAACAATAGATACACAGTTAAACAGTTAACCATTAGGGCCAGAGTGATTAATCGTCCATTCAATTAAATTGGGCAGTGTTAGCCCTTTTTTAAGTCCACAACAAAATGACATAAAGCTAACTACCCCAAAATTAAAAAAAAAAAAAAAAAAAAAGCATTATTTTTTCTTTTTGCACATTAATGCTAAATTTTCAATGATATGTATAATTTCTGTGCCATCATCTGTCGTGCACCACCATGCCAGCATGGGAAATTAAGCTGGCATCCACTAAATATAAAAAAAAAAGATACTGACAAATACAGCAAGATTTTGGAGGAGCTTTGTATCTACTATAGGCTTAGGTGAAAATTAGCTTTTTTTTGAAACAAAAAATGGTTTGGATCATAGCTTTAAAAAAATAATGACATTCAAACAAATAGCAAAAGGGTTTTTGTAAGCTTAGTTACTTATATATTTACTTTTTTAATTAATCATAAGAATTTTACTCTGCCGAATATCAGAAACATAGAGCCCATGAAGGGGCATGGGGGAGGGGGTGAAACTTATTTCTCATTGTAATGAGTGACTTTCTCATTATAATGAGAAAGTGTCGAGAAGTAGTTTATATATAACTTGCTTTCGAGCACGTCAGCTGAGAGAACGGCAACAAAAGAGGATTTTGTCTTTTTCCACAAAACAAGGAATATACTGTACCTGACAGTGTCATCGATCAATGAGAAAGTTACTCATTACAAAGAGGAATTTTCTTGTTACAATGTCAATGTTACGTGTCTCTTTAAGGGCACCGTAGAAATGATACCAGCCTAATAAAAAAAAAAACCCATCTCAGTCGGGCCCTAATAATGATAATAGTGATGAGTCTTGAGCAATACCGATATAGTCATGCAGTTTCCTGAAAACATTCGAACACGAGCGAAATTATTAAAGATGAAAAAAAAACTGCAGGTCGAACAAATTGGAGCTCAAATAACTAAGTTACATAAAATTAAGGGTGACCATTTTATCATAAATGTACACACATACACTTATTGTAATGTTTATGATGACTTGCCACACATAATGACACAAATACAGTAAATAACTTACAACTCACATATTCAGCAGTTCAACAAACAACATTTTTACATCTACAGATATGTATATTCTCCCCTCTCCTTGTGTCTTTTCTGCAGCCCTGTTACCAAAAGGCCAGACAATGGCTTCTGGATAACATTCCATCAGTTCTTGTGTTTGGCGTTTGCATCGGTGTTGTGCAGGTAGTTGTCTTTAACATGGTTTTCCTCATCAGTGAACAGTGAACTGGATAACATTTCTCTCATTCAAAACACTGGATCTGTTGCTATGTATTAGAGACACGTTTCTAATTACAATACATTTGCACCTTTGATCAAATTTCACATAATCATTCACAAAATATAGCTGAAGAGTTTAGTATTATTATAGTATTATTATTATAATATTGTACGGTAATGTTACCCTGATGGTACTAGTAATTAAGAATGGTAGTATTACTTTATTATACCTCATTTATGTACATGTAATACTACATTATATTCAGTGAATATTTTTATGCCTTCAAGCATGATATGAAGATTTTGAACTAAACCCTTGATCACATTTTTATGACTATACTGTCCCTCTCATCAGATCTTGGCCCTGGTGTTCTCCATGCTGATGTACTGCCAAATCACGTGTGCTGAAAAATATTTGGAATGACTGTGGACGTCCTGACTAGCCCATTAAGAGAGGGGCACAGCTCAAAATGGCAGTCGAGAGTTACACAGCCAAAGTGACACATGTGGAAACACAGTGGAAACGTTTTGGGAAAATGAATCTTTAAAAAGCTTGCAATTGTTAATCAAACACAAAAAGTTGTTTTGTCTTTTTTGGAGGGGGGGGGCATATCAAAGCAATCTGAACAGGTGACGCAAAAAAAAAAAAAAATCTCCCCACATGTCCTCTTTGTACATGTCATAAATCGATACTTTAAATGTGATCAGTACAATTTTACGTCCATCTGCTTTGGACAAACCTAATTGTAATGATTTATGTCTCTTGAACAAGAGGCTGAGCAAAGCCACGAGAGGAGCAGAGATGTTGATCATCCATCCATTTTCTTTATCATTGTCATCATTTGGATCTCTGGGTGAGCTGCAGCCTCTCCGGGCTGACTTTTGCATGTTTTTAGAATGTGGGAGGAAGGAGTGACTGGAAAAAAGCCCACGTGAGCACCATGAAAAATGTACACACCACAAACAGAGCCCTAGCCAAGATTGGACCTCTCAACTGTGAGGTAGACTTGTAAAGCAACAACTCCGCTATGTTGCCACATGCTGATTATATGAAGAAATGTAAAAATTCATGATCAGAGGTGAACAGTGCTTAACACATATGAGACCACCAACCAGCAGAAACAGACTACCAACAGCTACCAAAATGTAACAGTATTGGTTCTTTTTAAGTCTACTCATTGATTTGCTTATTCATGGATTTATTATTACTTTTTAAATGAATGCGCTGTTATTCACTGAAACCCTTCTAAGGCCATGGTCATGTCTAATATAGTATTGTTTTGGTGCTATATGGTTGCAGAGAAACTGAGATGTTTTGCATAACTGTGACCACCATCTCATGTTAAGAAACAAACCAGCCACCAATTCTATTTGTAGTGTCTCTGATTAAGCAAAAATCTAGTTCAGCCGTTTTTTGAAATGCTTTGCTTCCTTCTAGAAAACTTGAATCTTTTGTCTTAACACTGAGTGGTATTTGGAACTATTCACATATCTCTCCACTTCCAACTCAAGCAAAATAGCCCCAAATGTGATAACGGCCACCAAAATGTTACACTGTAGACATGGTGTTCTTTTGCTGATGTGTTTTGTCTGCACCAAGCACACGTTTTGGCAATATGACCAAAAACCTCTACCTTAGTTTTATTTGACAAGACATTGTAAAGCTGGGCTCCCCCCCCCCCCCCCCCCTTGAAAATCTTCCACATTTCCAAGTACCCCATAGCCTAGACAGCTGAAGAAGATGTGAGATTGTCACATGTACTAAGTCAATACTTGCCAGAAATTCTTGCAACTTCTTTAGTGTTACTGTGGGCCTCTTGGGTGCCTCCCTGACCACTTTTCTTCAGCTTTGGAGTGACGTTATTGGTATTGTGACACTATTTTCATCACTTAATGATTGCTTTCTTCACCGGGAGGTGGGGTACACACTTAACTGGTTGCCAACCAATCACAGGCGACATAGAGACAGACAACAGTAGCACTCACTGTCATGCTCCTGGCTTCCAGCCCGGGCTGGGCGTGGCCAGCCAATCAGTAGACACACAGCTGCGCCTCATGAACTCTAATGACACCCAGTATATATAGGACCCTGGGGACGACTGGTCCTTCGCCAGATCGTTGCAACTCATGCCCCGTTCCTGCACTCCCGTATCTCTGATCGTGAACCCATGTGTACCGACCTCCGCCTGTTCTCTGACCGACCCCGTAAGCCTGAGTCCTTTGACACTTCTGCCTTCTTTGATCGATCTCCCGTGTACCGACTCCTGCCTGCCCGCGGACCTGCTCTCTACGCCCGATGTCCTGACTACCGCTGCCGCACCTGACTGTCTGCCTGATCCCCGACCTTGGAACAATAAACGTTTTTCCCGAATTACCTCTGAGTCTCCTGAGTCCTGCATTTGGGTCCTACCTCCGTATCGATGGGTCGTGACAGAACGATCTGGCCAAAACAGGGCCCAGCATGAAAGAGCCGGCGTCACCGGGACCGACGCGAGGTAGACTGACTGCCGGAGGACCAAGCCTATCCGATCCGGGTAGGCTCCATGATGTCCTCCCCTTCCGTGTCACACGCTCCACCTGCGAGCTATGAATACGTTCCAACCATGACCCATCCAGCACCTCAAATTCTTTTGGACTCTGATTTTTCGGACTACGAGGAGGACCGTGATTTATATGACCGGCTGCCTGAATGAATGAATCTCTTCACCCGATCTTTAATCAGTTTGTTTCACCTCCCCACGTTTCCAGCTCCTGAGTGTCTTTGCTCGATAGGCCCAAGTCCTCCAATCCATTTGTGGGAACCCGCTTGGCCATTTACCCGAGTCCTCCGCGTGGTGGCGGGGGGAGACGCCTTGGCCGGGCACTCCCTTGTGCCTCCCACTGCACGGCAACAAAGACGACGTCCTCGTCCACCCACTCCTCACCGGCAATGGTTAAACCAGGAGACCCGCAGCTGGTCGCGAAGCTTCCAGCCCATAGGGAGGAGGGGCCGCTAAATCACGAGGCTTTCTATCATGAAATGCGAGTGGAAATAGAGCGACAGAGCGCCGAACTGGCAGTCCTCACGGCCCAGGTCCGGCAAGGATTAGAGAACCAGCAGAGCTACGCTGACGTTGCGGCTGCTACTGACTTGCTGCTGACTCAGGTTCACGCTGCAGTGGCTACGGATCCACTACCGTGCAAGGTCCATGTCACTGTGGCAATGGACTCCCGGACAAGTCACGCACACCTCGCAGTAGCAACGGACCCGCTACCAAGGAAGGCTCATGTCATTTTTGCAACGAATCCGCTCCCGAGACATGCCCAAGTCGCGATTTCAATTGACTCGTTGCTGACTTATGCTCACACGGCAGTGGCAACTGATCCGCTCCCGAGAAACGCCCATGTTGCGGTTTCAACTGACTCTCTGCTTACTCTCGTTCACGCTGCAGTGGCAATGGACCCACTATGGAGCAAGTTTCACATTGCTGTGGCAACGGATTCACCGCCACACCATTCCCACGTTGCTGTGGCAACGGATCCACCGCCGCGCCATTCCCTCGTCGCTGTATCAACAAATTCTCTGCAAGCTCACGTGGCAGTGGAAACGGATCCGCCACCTCGCCACTTTCACGTAGCGGCAGATTCACTGCAGCGTCACACCTACGTCGCGGTCGTGACAGACGTCCGCACGACCGTCGTAGGAGAATGGTGGAATTGCCGTTTGAGGATGAACCTGCCAGAGCGCCTTCAGCTTGCCTGTTCCCAAAGAGGGCTTGAGTTCCGAGGATGGAGGGAATTCAGATCAAGATGAGGTGAGCTATTTTCCTCCAGTTAAGCGCGGGTGAACCTTATCATCCCCGTTGCTCCATGCTCTTCCCAATGATGCAGTAGTGCCAAGGCGAACACCAAGGGAGCAATAACGGAGCGCTGTGCCACCTGTTGGGGTTCAGGAGCCACTTTACAAGCCCTACGTTCCCCTCCAGGAGGTTGCGATGGCTCCGCAGCCGCCTCACGTACCCGTCCAGGAGATGGCGATGGTTCTGCAGCTGCCTCACCTTCCTGTCCAGCAGACTGCAGCGAGGGTTCCCCAGCCGCCTCACCTTCTGTAAGATAAGCTTACACATTTCACAGAGGCCTGTGAAATGTATCTCCTCATGTGTCATAAATCTTTTTTAATTACTCTGTTGCTGTGCAGGGATGTGTGTGTGTGCTGTTTATCTATGGGAAGTTTAAGAGCTCAAGGTGACTGCAAATTTATGATAGTTGCATTCTTGTGGGTTTTTGTAACAGGAAGAACTGTGTCTACTCAGAGGACACCCGGCCTTGAGAAGATTAACTGTCTCTGTATAACAACTTTACTTGTCTTGTGAAACCTCTCTCCCCCTCCCTATGTGTGAAACTCAATAAAATGTGTGGTTTTGGGGGGACTCGGAGAGAGTCTTACGTGCGGGTGTGGAGGATATGTTCTGCTCCTCCAAGCTCTCCCTAAACTGCAGTTTAGTAAAAAATAACTCTGCCTCTGTCTCAATCATTCTATCCTGGTGCTGTGAGCTCCTGGGACCACATTGAGCGAGAAGTCCGTGCTTTGGACCTAACATTTTCTCTGGTGCCGAAACCCGGGACCCAACAGCTTGACGCCTGGAACGATGCGGGATCAACGAGACCAAGAATCTGGTACCAGTGTCCTCCATTGAAGGATCGGTGGCATCGCTGATCCAGCGCCGGACCGGACCGTCGGGTGACGGGTCCCAACGGACCAGGGCCACGGCACTGAGGTAGGATAAAACTTATTTGGTCTCATAGGATGGTTATATGGTATAACTTAACATCTAAAAATAAAATAGAGCGGAAATAAACCCAGATTTAACAAGTAGTAAAATTACATTAAAATAGGAGACTAAAAGTGGTGTGTGAGGACCGCTCCGATACTTCCTGCCTTTTAAAACTTGTCTCTAGGTGAGACCAAGCAGAATAGGTTTCTGCATACGCGTAAAATACGTGTTAGTCTCTAGGTGAGACCAAGCAGAATAGGTTTCTGCATACACGAAGTTTCTAGGTGAAACTAAAATAGAGTAAACGCTGCAGGACGCTGCACAAGTGAGAGGAGGAGGAAGTTTGTGAGCCCCAACCAAACCCGTCAAAATTCAGAATTTTCTAAAATAAATCTCGCCTTAGGAGCAACAAAGGACAAAAAAAAATGGGACAAGCAGAGACAAAAGAGGTGACTGAACCTCCTGATGTGAAATTTATGCAGAGACATCATCCGGGTAGTTGTATTTGAAAAAATGGGTCAATAAATATTATTTCCGACCCAATCTTAAAGATCCGGAAGAAATTAAGAGATTAAAAGCATGCATAAAAACTCGATGGGAAGAAAAGGTGAGAAAGGGAAAGAAGACAGGGAAAGTTGAGATGGAATTAAGTAAGTTGAAAATTTGGGAAGACCAGTGTGTTAAAAGGCAGAGAGATATAAAAGAAAAAGAACAAAGAAAAAGAGAGAGACGAGAAAGACAAAGAGGGGGGTTGATTGCCGCCCTTGGCATCAAGCCAGATGAAGAAACAGCCGCGCCACAAAGGAGAGCAGCAACAGGAAACGCACACCAGCAAGCTGCAAGCGCAAAAGGAAGTGAAACCACCCGAGCGGTGAGCCAAAGCCCAACAGAAGGCGGGGCTGAAGAGGAAGAAGAAAACTTGGGAGAGACAACGGATCCTGCAGCCCCTGTATTTTCGCAGATCACCACCAGAGGGGGACGTCGGAGGACTGATGAGACAAAAGTGAAGATCTACCCCAGCTTATCTGATTGGCAGGAGCAGACCCCAGCAAGGAAACAACGCCACCCAGCGGGGCCAAGTGGAACTACAAGTGGAGCTGCAGAGATGTACCCACTGTATGCTGTTGCCAATCCTCATTATGGGATGGATGGAGATAACGAACCCACCATCCTAGTGCCAAGGCCATGGACAGCAACTGAATGTTCTGAAGCCTGTACAGGCCTGGGGGATCCAGAGACAGACCCAGTTTCTTGGTGTTCTAATTTCAGAGAACTAAAAAGCTCTTTTCACCTTAATGGGACTGAAGTGGAGACAGCATTCAAGACAGCGCTGAAATCGTTGGGGAAGAGTGAGAGGAAATTTTAACCCCCGTGGAGGAAACAATGGACCAATCCTACGCCCAGATGACCCCCTCCTGACTACCAGGATGGATGAAGTACTGGAGCGAGTAATGACAGCTTACCAGAAGCCACCAGATTACAGCAAAATCAGACAGTGCCGCCAGAAACCAGAAGAATCAGTCCATGATTTCAAGATCAGACTGGAAGGAATATTCAAAACCAACAGTGGGCTGCCTGAAGATGCTAACGACAATGGTCCCTACCACAGCCAGCTAAGACAATGCCTTATGGACGGTTTCCAACCACACATCAGAAGGGAATGGACAGCACAACAGCCATGGCAGCGCTGACTGCAGCCATAAGAGGAATGGCGACGTCTACTGAGACACACGAGTCCTCTGAGGTGTACGCTATGCAAAGAAGAGGTCAAAGAAGAGGTCAAGGTCAACAAAAAGGGGGACCAAGCCTGAAGTGCTACAACTGTGGGAAACCAGGACACCTGACTAGAGAATGCAGGAGTCCCAAGAAGTGTTTCAACTGCCAGAAAGAGGGACACATGGCACGTGAATGCCCCCTCCCGGACAGCCGGAAGGGAGGGAGCAACCGAGGACCATCAAGAGACCCCCCATTCAATCCACAATATGATCAATGACTATTAGAGGGAGAGGAAGATGAGGGTGATGAGCCAGAAGAACCACCAGACCCGGAGGAAGCATCATCAATCCAAGTTTTCAACCTCTCCATCTTAAATCTGGAAGACCGCTTAAGACCCAAACCATTTCGGTGGCTCAAAGTTGGGCCATTTAAAAAACCAACAAAATTTTTATGTGACACTGGAGCAGACCATTCGGTCCTGATAGATCCAGTTAAGGGAGTAAAAGCTTCCAGAAGACAAATCATAGTGATAGGAGCTGGAGGCCTAGCACAACGCGAACTATGGTCTCACCCGGTGTTGGTAGAGGATGAAGATGGCCAACAAATTGAAACAAAGTTTGTTATGAGCAACACCTGCCCTGTGAATCTAATGGGCAGAGACCTATTGACAGCACTGAGAATAAACCTGATTGCCACGGAAGATGTGATCAAACCAATCAAATCTATGGAACAGATGGACGCCTGTGTCAGCCAAGGAAACGGACCACCGGATGAATTTTATTCACTGGACCTTGACAACGTTGGTCCAACCTCAGTTGTCCATGACCTAGAAAGAACTGCAACACAGATGACAGACGAAGAACAATACAGGCTATGCAGTGGTAACAGAAGAGGCAATACTCAAAGCGGGAAAGCTCCCTGGCGACTGGTCAGCGCAGGTAGCAGAAATCGTGGCACTCACAGAAGCATGCAAACTCTTCCAAGGTCAAGAGGTCACGATATATACGGACAGCCAATATGCCTATACAACGCTCCACGTCTTTGCTGCACAATGGGCCAGGAGAGGCATGCAAACATCAAGTGGAAAACCAGTCCAGCATGCTGACCTGCTCAAAGCCTTACTCCAAGCAGTTCTACTCCCAAGGAGAATTGCTGTCTGTAAGTGCAAAGCCCACACGAAAGCCACAGATCCAGTCTCCCAAGGGAATGCTAAAGCTGACCAAGCAGCAAAACAAGCAGCGATGGGAACCAGCCACACCTATGTTCAAGAAGAAGCAGACAGCACAGATGAAGACAAGTGTGAACGAACGACACATCCTTCGCAGAAGCAAGACATCATCCCTCTCCAAGTTCTGAAGGACATGCAGGACAATGCCCCGCCGAATGAAAAGCAACAGTGGACTGCAGCAGGAGCAAAAATGGACTGCCTGGGCATTTACAGAGTTTTGGACAAACCCTGCATCCCTCGGAGTCTTTTTCAAGCAGTGGCTAAATTGAGTCATGGGCCAAGCCATGTCTCAACAGGGGGGATGGTGGGGATAGTAGAAAATAACTTCTACTGTACCAAAGGCCTCGTTACCTATTTTAAAAATTTTTGCAGATCGTGCCTAACATGCTGCAAACACAATGCTCAGGGAAATGTCAGACCTACAAGAGGGAAGTGCCCACAAGGGTCTTACCCATTTGAAATCATCCACATGGATTTCATAGAACTGAACAGATCCGGTCCACACAAATACTGCTTAGTAATAGTGGACTCATTCTCAAAATGGGTAGAAATCTTCCCAGCAAAAAAGCCAGATGCACTGACAGTAGCAAAAGCTATATGTAAAAACATCATCCCAGATCACGGTATTCCAAGAGTTATTTGGAGTGACAATGGGTCACATTTTGTTAACCAAATTATTGGAGAAATGGCCCAACATCTAGGGATCAGCCTAAAACATCACTGTGCTTATCATCCACAGAGTGCAGGACGAGTGGAGAGAACTAATGGCACTATCAAACTTAGACTCAAAAAGACCATGGAAGAAACAGGGAAACCATGGCCAGAGTGTTTGCCCTTAGTCAAAACATACATGAGAATAGTTCCAACAGTAACAGGCATCACACCTTTTGAAGCAGTAAAAGGAAGACCTTTTCATCTTCCATTATGGGAAGCGTCGGGAGTACAGGAGGAAAAAGGGGAACTTGACCCCATGACAGACTGGCTGCTTAGACTTTTCCAAAATGACAATGTGAAAAGAGCAAATGATCTGCCAGGTCCTTCTCTCCCTTCCACACAGGAATCGCTGACTCCAGGAGACCAGGTGCTGATAAAGGTCATCAAGAGGAAGTGCTGGTCCAGCCTGAGGTGGGAAGGCCCATTCACAGTGCTCCTGACCACACCCACAGCCGTCAAAATCACGGAGAGAGAGACGTGGATTCACCAGTCCCACACCAAAAAGGTCCATCCTGTCACTTAAAGCAGCTACTATGGTGACGACCCGGTGTAAATACTGACTGATTTCCTACTGTCTACGGGTGCGGTACTGAGAACCAAACCCCACCGGTGAGGACATGTGCTAGTAACCTCTGTCCTCCGCTTTCTTTCCCTCTTTATTTAGGTTTACTGTGTTCTCTGCCATTTTTTATTTTGATTCCCTTCTCAGCCAGGCCAGGAGGCTGTCGCTCCAAGCGGAGGGCAGGGGAGGAATTTTTCCCTATTAAGAGGGTTTTCGCCTCCCCTTGACTGGGTACCTATGTTGTGCATTATTATGATGTTGTGCTCTAAAACATGTTATAGGACTGAGCTCAATTGATGTTCCAAAAATCCACAACAGGGGGGAAATGTAAGATAAGCTTACACATTTCACAGAGGCCTGTGAAATGTATCTCCTCATGTGTCATAAATCTTTTTTAATTACTCTGTTGCTGTGCAGGGATGTGTGTGTGTGCTGTTTATCTATGGGAAGTTTAAGAGCTCAAGGTGACTGCAAATTTATGATAGTTGCATTCTTGTGGGTTTTTGTAACAGGAAGAACTGTGTCTACTCAGAGGACACCCGGCCTTGAGAAGATTAACTGTCTCTGTATAACAACTTTACTTGTCTTGTGAAACCTCTCTCCCCCTCCCTATGTGTGAAACTCAATAAAATGTGTGGTTTTGGGGGGACTCGGAGAGAGTCTTACGTGCGGGTGTGGAGGATATGTTCTGCTCCTCCAAGCTCTCCCTAAACTGCAGTTTAGTAAAAAATAACTCTGCCTCTGTCTCAATCATTCTATCCTGGTGCTGTGAGCTCCTGGGACCACATTGAGCGAGAAGTCCATGCTTTGGACCTAACACCTTCCTGTCCACCAAACGGCGGCGAGGGTTCCTCAGCTGCCTCACGTTCCTGTCCAGCAGACGGCTATGGCGCCGCCTCATGTTCCCCTCCAGGAGGTGGTGGCGTTGCCGCCGGCTCACGTTCCCGTCCAGGAGGTGGCGATGGCTCCGTAGCCGCCTCACGTGGCTGTTCAGGAGGTGGCGACGGCTCCACAGCCACCTCTCGTCCATGTCCAGGAGTACCGGCGGCGACCGGTCCGTGGCCATTCAACGCTCCTGCTTCGTCGGCGACCGGCCCGAGGCTGCCTCACGCTCCTGCTTCGTCAGCGATCTGTCCGCAGCTGCCACACGCTCGTGCTTTGTCGGCAATCGGTCCGTGGCCGCTCCACGCTCCTGCGGTGACCGGTCCGGAACCGCCACACGCCCCTGTGGCGACCGGTCCGGGACCGCCACACGCCCCTGCTTTGTCAGCGACCAGTCCACACCCACCCCACGCTTCTGCTCCGACGGCGACTGGCACGCGGTCATTCCACGCCAGTCTCAACAGCAACAGAGGATGGCGACGGCTCATTGGCATCCTTACGATCCTGTTCAGCTGACGGCGACAGTACCACATTCGTCTTCGCACCAGTCCCGGCAGCAACCGGTCCGCGGCCATCCCACCCCCCTGTCTCAACGGCGACAGGAGCTGGGGAGTTCTGATGGATCACCCTGGAACTGGAAGGGCTTCGGGATGGCTGTGATGGTGATTGGGGCTGTCATGGCTTTGGTCCTTCTCTCCGTCATCCTCTTCGCTCCTGATGGCTCCCAGCCGCTTCATGACTTGGCCTCATTGGTGACCAGTCCACGGCTGCCTCCTGGCCAAGCCTCGGCTTGTTTTGTACTTTTCACCTGACCTATGCTGTGGAAGCTCTCTGCTGACTCTGGCTCGTTAGAGGAGACAAAATTATATATATATATATAAAAAAAAAAAGAATTGTATTTATCTAATCAGTGGTATGTTGAAGGGTGGCAGGTGTGTGCTGACTCCCATTTAACCAGACTTGTGAGTTTGATTATTTGGATTATGGATTGTTTATTTGGTACACAGCCACATCCCCACTTATAAGAGGGTGTTTACATGTGCAACATTAGCTCAGTTACACTTATTTTTACTTTCCCCCTCTAAAATGTTTCATAATTCTAAATTGAATTTATAAGTGACATTGAGGGAGGAATATGTTTTGAAATGGTTAATCTTGGGTCTCTTTTTTAACCGCAAATAGCTGGCATTTGAACAGGGGTGTTTACAATTTAATCAATTGTGGAAACACTTTAATAAACTTTAAATGCAGAAAACACACTGATGTTATCAGTCATTAATTTTCTGACTTGCTGTTTTACTAAAATAATCCTTGAATACAGATTTCTCAGAATGGTTAAGCTTTATGAAAGGTGGTCTAAAATATTAAACACTGTATTGTAGTGGGCACAGTAGTAGTACTGGAGAACGTTGGCCTCACAGTTGCGAGGTCCAGGGTTCAATTCCGGCCCTTGTGTGTGGATTTTGCATGTTCTCCCCATGCCTTCGTGGGTTTCCTCCCACATCCCCAAAACATGCATTCATTGTAGACTCTAAATTGCCCCTAGGTGTGATTGTGAGTGCGATTGGTTGTTGGTCTGTCTCTATGTGCCCTGCAATTGGCTGGTAACGTGTTCAGGGTGTACCCTGCCTCCTGCTCGATGACAGCTGGGCTTGGCTTCAGCACTCGCGCAACCCCCGTGAGGACAGGCGCCCCAAAAAATGAATGGATGCACTGTAATAATTCTCAATAGTCTTCTGCAAGATAGTTATTATAAGTAAAACAATTGTCAGGAGGCGGGAAAATTGCCAGAACACCTTGACATATTCTGTAACAAAGCAGGAATAGTTTGTGCTGTTGCTTTGCGCCACATGTCCCCATAAGTTATTTACTTTAAAATAATTGTCAATACATATTAACAGTGGTGAATAGTCATTTGTTGCCAGCTGATATTTATTATGTGCGTTGCAATTGTCCACTCCAAAAAAAGTCTCGGGAGAATAACACCTGAAATATCTACCTGTATTACCTCCCAGATTGTGGAAAATGTAAAACAGAGTGCATCTGAAAATTATAAAGTGTGCTTCACTTTTCTATATTTTATGTCACAGCCTTATTATGAACAAAGTTTTTTTGGGGGACATTTTAATTTTTAACATACTCCAAAAAAAAAACAAAAAACTTTTTTGTCATGTGTAAAGTTATGAATGGGATAATTTAATTTCTTCTATTTTAGAGCTTTGTTCAACAATTATCTATTGTAAGTTTGATTTGATGAAGCCTTATATTTGTGTGATGCTTTTCAAACTTGCCTCATGTTGTGTCATAATTATCTAGATCTTTTTGTATGTGTGTGATTTACCGTATATTTGACTGCACGAATTCAGCTTCCGTGGATATTGGATATTTGAGCTGAAATGCAACAAAAAGCATTATACAGAAATATGATACCTTTCAGTAGGCAGTGTTATTTTTTTTTACAGATCAAGGTCTTGTTTTCATAAAATGAACTGAAAAAGTTTCATAGCCTCATTTTTTTCAGTGCAAAAAACATCATTTATAAAAAAGTTCGCTTGTCAATAATACCATTATTTTGCCTTCCATCTTTTTAGAGATGGTTGTTTCTTCAGTTTGTACATACATACATGTGCATTTTATTTTCCTTATTTTTCTCTTATCCCTCTGTATTTAAATATTGTAATTATAAATACAAAATCTCTAAAAACACCTTCTTAATAAAAAAAAAAGTCTCCATTTGTAGTTGATAGAATTTGTTGCACTGGTAAGGAAGTTCTACCACCATTCAAAGCAACAATGCAATAATAAAATCGTATCCTAGAAGAGAAATATATATACACATTGAATAACGTATTACACATATCTTTAACATTTATAGGACAAATTCTAAATGATAAAAAACGACAAAAACCTTGGTCCACAGTGATGCATGATTTCCAGGGTTTGCCTTTTTCTAACATCCATTAAGGAACACAAAAAAATTAAATAATGCAAATGATGGTAGTGTTTGTATAAATCACAACAAAATACAGCCTTAAACCAAACTCTTAATAAACCAGCGTCATTAAAAAAAGCCACACACTCAATGGAGGTAGTCATAAGTATTCTGCTCTTGATTAAGGTGTTAGGCCAAATTATATAGTTGCAAATAGTTTGTGTCCATCATAAGGAGAAAACTCCAAGATTCCGAATGGTCTGTTTACTTTTAACTTGCGACTCTGTATGTTAAATTGTCAGCAGGAGCATATGTCATATTTCCGCAACAATTTTCAGTCTCATTCTAACTATCTTGCTTCGATGGAGCAATAATCCAACGTATAAGCAAATATGTATTCACAGCAATAATTTAGATCACAACAACGCAGCAAGGCTTCAAGACCCTCCATGGCACAGCTGACAGAACTTAAAGGGGGGAAAAAAGTTCTTTAGTCGTATTCCACAGGATCCTTCATATCGACCACGTTCTCCTGAGAATGAAATGAAATATAACTTGTAAAGTGTTATATTAACATGATTATGCAAAAACTACTCAACCAACTTCTGTTGAGTCTGTCACATAGTGTATATGTATACTGTACACAAGGGCAAAATTAGAACTACCCCAGTTAAAGAAAGGAAAACCCACAATGATCACTGACTTAAAACTGTAAAAAAGTAATCATAAATAAAAATGAACTGCAAATAAAGAAAAAATTAAGTCATGAAAGATATTGTAACTGATGGTAGCTTTAATTTTATAATTGCTTGTACCATCTTTTGGGTAATCAAATGAAATTTGTACATCAATGAGGCACTGTCACCAGTTGTTGCGTCAAACTAATTGTGTGACTGCGTGTTTCAGCTACTTCAGATGTCAACAGGACTGAGATCAGGGCTCTTCAAAACAGTCCAATCATTCGTATAGTACTCATTTTTTTGCAATTTGCACAAAGCCTCAGTCACAACCCCCTGCAAAGAGCAGAGGATTACTTACCTAGTGGTTTGTTTATAGAGTATGACACGTATTTGATGATGAAGATCACAAGCACTTACCCATCCTCCTTGACTCTTTACCCAAGGGGCAAACGTCTCCATGTAGCACTCTGCATAGCCTTGGATGCGATGGACACCAGTAGCTGTCACTATCCGCCTTGAAACCTCCATGGAGACGGCCATGCGGCGTAAAGTTGGACTTGCTGTCGGCAGGTGGAGAGGGGCATCCGAAACCTGAGTTCTACTGACTGTGTCGAGGAGCCTGACAAAGGACGCATACGACATGCGAGACAAACTCGAGCGCAGAAATGGGTCCGCCTCGATCTGTACAAGATCGGAGGGAAAATGTATTGATCTTGAGAAAATTCTAGTAGATAAATAATGAGCAGCAATGGAGACTCGAGTTGCATGACGAGGAACACACCAGCAACAATTGTGTCCCGATATCAACTGGACTGTGAATTATGTGGTGCTGAATTATAGAAAATGCAGCTTTCCTCAAATGAACATTATAAAAATTAGATTACAATTTTTACTTACCTTATTATTGATAGACTCTGCTTCGGCAGACAGCACTTCAACAAGCCGTTGCACCACTAGCTCTTTGTCATCCACAACTTGAGGAAAAAGGTGAGGAATTTACGATCAATTGGTCATTTACTGAGTTAATCCAACACGATCCATAACCTGGCTAAAGTTTGAAATGATCTACTTTGACTTGATCAATACAGGTACATTACGCCTTGAGACAATAGAGACAAGTGGTAAAAGATATTTCCAGGAATAAATGGATTGTTAAGGCCCACTTCAAAACTTGCATTGCATTGTTTCTTAAGTTGAACATCTGGTCAGAGACCAGACCTTTGAGAATGTTTGCAAGAGGCACCAGGATATTTTTGGTTAGCAGAAAGTAATTCACTACCACAAACTTGAACTAAAAACCACTACAAAAACTCCTTGTGTATGGTGTTGCCCCACCAGATGTACTGCAGATGAAGAGTCTACAGCCTTTTAGAAACCGAGAGCTACTTCATGACTACAAATGTTTGATACATTTGTAATATCACAAAATGCTCAAATTACTTTCAGCTATGTTAGTGTCAAAAAGTACAGTAATTTTCAAAATAATAGCAGTCCAATGTGAATAAGACAATTAATCCATATTTTCAGTATAGTTTATATTGCTCCATGTCAAACAAGTCACCAGTGGGTGCAGAATATTCTTAGAAAACCAACAAGACCCAGCAGTCATGATATACACACTCTTAAAGTGGGACTGACATCCCTATAAACATTCTAACATAGATATTGTAATGAAAAATACATATTACAGTATTCACTTCAATGTCTATACAAAAAAAAAAAAAGTGAGTGGAGAGCGCGTCATCCATGCACAAAGTTGCGCAATTGAGTGTCCCTCGACATCCAAGTGGTCGCCATATTAGTCGCGTCATCTGTCCTTGACGTCATCGTCACTTCCGCCGTTGAAAACGCGCAGTGCCTGCTACTATGGAAGCCGAACAACAGAGATATTTACATTTTTCCGACGCCCCTTCTGACACTGAAGCTCTTTTCGAAAATAACAACACCATACAACCAAGTGAAGTTACCAGGGCAATATTACGCGATTGTTTCAAGCCCTCAGGGCAATATTACAGTATTGTTTCGAGCCATATTCAGATGATATCCGATCACGGCCAAACCGCATCGCGTCTGACCCACTCCAGAGGCGGAGATGAGCCATCGTGGCTCATCCCAGCTGGCCGGTGTGGCTTATAACAGAGCCGAGCGGTGCTGCTTTTAGGGGGGTGCTCGCAGTGGAGCCGGGGCGCTTTATGCGTGAGTAAGGCATTCTCGGATGGGTTCTCCAGAGCTGCCCCCGTTGCAAAGCCCGACGCGCAGCCTTCGCAGAAGCTGTGACCGCCGAACGCGCCGCCTCAGCCGGTGTGGCTGAGTTTCAGCGCCCGTGGTGGCATATAAGGAGGAGGTGGAGCCGAGCTATGTTGCTTTTAGGGGTATGTTCAAAGTCGCCGCAGTACGCGATGAACAGTATCGAGACATTGTTGGCTGGGGGGGATGCGCACATAGACACATTTCATACGCGGATCTTTTGCTACGTTATGAGAGAGACTGATTACGTGGTCCGCCCCAAACTATTTTTTTTTTTTTTTTTTGGAGCTGTTTACACACCTACCCGTTATTTGGAACCCACGAAGCTCTCGTCCTCTGCACCTGTGCAATCCATTTTTCACAACGAACAGGGTCTCTTTCAAACTTATGAAGGGTAGATCCATTCTCCCAAGTGTTCAAGCAATGTCCAGCAATGCAATCAGCCAGCATTTTGGCTAACACGAAGGACCAACGAGCTATCTTCCCGGAGGTAAAACTAATGGAAACAAACGAGTCCAATAGGGGGCGCCTCTGTCCTGTACGTCACTTCCTGCTTCTTCTCGTAAACAAATCCCTCGAGAGGATTTTCATGGCGGGAGTTACAAAAAGCTGTATACGTCAAAATCCTATTTTGTGGTGAAAAAACACATGGGACTCGCTCTTTTGCCTGCCAGCTCCATCCTCAGCACCCTTCCACCAATATACTCACTCTCTCGCCTCTGAACATGTCCAAACCATCGAAGTCTACTCTCTCGAATCTTGTCTCCAAAACATCCAATTTTGGCTGTCCCTCTAATGAGCTCATTTCTAATCCTATCCAACCTGCTCACTACAAGCGAGAACCTCAACAACTTTATTTCTGCTACTTCCAGTTCTGCTTCCTGTCGTTTCTTCAGTGCCACCGTCTCTAATCCGTACATCATGGACGGCCTCACCACTGTTTTGTAAACTTTGCCCTTCATCCTAGCAGAGACTCTTCTGTCACATAACACACCAGACACCTTCCGCCAGCTGTTCCAACCTGCTTGGACCCGTTTCTTCACTTCCTTACCACACTCATCGTTGCTCTGGATTGTTGACCCTAAATATTTGAAATCCTCCAACTTCACTATCTCTTCTCCCTATAGCCTCACTCTTCCCCCTCCACCTTTCTCATTCACGCACATATATTCTGTTTTACTTCAGCTAATCTTCATTCCTCTCCTTTCCAGTGCATGTCTCCATCTTTCCAATTGTTCCTCTGCATGCTCCCTGCTTTCACTGCATATCACAACATCATCTGCGAACATCAAGGTCCAAGGGGATTCCAGTCTAACCTCATCTGTCAGCCTATCCATTACCACTGCAAACAGGAAAGGGCTCAGAGCAGATGCAGTCCCACCTCCACCTTAAATTCTTCTGTCACACCTAAGGGACACCTCACCATTGTTCTGTTGCCATCATACATGTCCTGTACTATTTTAACATACTTCTCTGCCACACCAGACTTACGCATGCAGTACCACAGTTCCTCTCTTGGTACTCTATCATAGGCTTTCTCTAGATCCACCAAGACACAATGTAGCTCCTTCTGACCTTCTCTGTACTTTTCCACTAGCATCCTCAAGGCAAATAATGCATCTGTGGTACTCTTTCTAGGCATGAAACCATACTGTTGCTCACAGATACTTACTTCTGTCCCGAGTCTAGCCTCCACTACTCTTTCCCATAACTTCATTGTGTGGCTCATCAACTTTATTCTTCTATAATTCCCACAGCTCTGAACATTGCCTTTGTTCTTAAAAATGGGAACTACAACACTTTTCCTCCATTCTTCAGGCATCTTTTCGCCCGCTAGTATTCTGTTGAATAAGTTGATCAAAAACTCCACAGCCATCTCTCCAAATTGCTTCCATACCTCCACCGGTATGTCATCAGGACCGACTGCCTTTCCATTTTTCATTCCTTTGTAGTGCCTTTCTGACTTCCCCCTGATTAATCATTGCCACTTCCTGGTCCTTCACACTTGCCTCTTCAACTCTTCCTTCTCTCTCATTTTCTTCATTCATCAACTTCTCAAAGTATTCTTTCCCTCTATTTAGCACACTACTGGCACCAGTCAACACATTTCCATCTCTAACCTGAATGACCCTGACCTGCTGCACATCCTTCCCATATCTATCCCTCTGTCTGGCCAACCTGTAGAGATCCTTTTCTCCTTCTTTCGTGTCCAACCTGGTGTACATGTCTTCATATGCCTCTTATTTAGCCTTTGCCACCTCTACTTTTGCCCTACGTCGCATCTCGATGTACTCCTTTTGCCTCTCCTCAGTCCTCTAAGTGTCCCACTTCTTTTTCACCAATCTCTTTCCTTGTATGACTCCCTGTATTTTGGGGTTCCACCACCAAGTCTCCTTCTCCCTTCTCCTACCAAAAGACACACCAAGTACTCTCCTGCCTGTCTCTCTGATTACCTTGGCTGTCGTAGTCCAGTCTTCCGGGAGCTTCTGCTGTCCATTGAGAGCCTGTCTCACCATTTTCCGAAAGGCCACAAAACATTCTTCTTTTCTCATCTTCCACCACATGGTTCTCTGCTCTACCTTTGTCTTCTTAATCTTCCTACCCAGCACCAGAGTCATCCTACACACCACCATCCTGTGCTGTCGAGCTACACTCTCCCCTACCACTACTTTACAGTCAGTAATCTCGTTCAGATTACATCGTCTGCAGAAAATATAATCCACCTGCGTGCTTCTACCTCCGCTCTTGTAGGTCACTATATGTTCTTCCCTCTTCTGGAAATAAGTGTTCACTACAGCCATCTCTATCCTTTTTGCAAAGTCCACCACCATCTGTCCCTCAAAGTTCCTTTCCTGGATGCCTTACTTACCCATCACTTCTTCATTGCCCCCGTTTCCTTTACCAATATGTCCATTACAATCTGCACCAATCACAACTCTTTCATTCTCTGGGATGCTCAGAACTACTTCATCTAGTTCCTTCCAGAATTTCTCTTTAAACTCTCGGTCACATCCTACCTGTGGGCATAGTCGCTAATCACACTATACATAACACCCTCAATTTCAAATTTTCGTCTCATCACTCGATCTGATACTCTTTTCACCTCCAAGACATTCTTAGCCAGCTCTTCCTTTAAAATAACCCTTACTCCATTTCTCTTCCCATCTACTCCGTGGTAGAATAATTTAAACCCTGCTCCTAAACTTCTAGCCTTACTACCTTTCCACCTGCTCTCTTGGATGCACAGAATATCAACCTTTCTCCTAATTGACCCCTCCGTACAGGGCACTTAACCACGCCTCCTGAAGTGACGTCACGCCACGTGCGCTCACGTAAGACAAACAGTAAAAATGGCAAATACAATACAATACATTATGAACTGAGACAGACTCTATGCTTCTGATTTCATTCAAATCAACGATATATTATAGATTCTAAATACAATACATTCTTAACTGAGAGAGACGCCATGCTTCTGATTTCATTCAATCATTCACACGTAGCAATGTTATGCTAGCGGAGAACGTCTCATTTATACGAGACGTGTATTAAAAATCAAATTTAGGGCATATCTTCGTGCAAACACCGTCTGGTTAAGCTTCTGGCCGCGAGCCAGCAAGAAATTGATACGTTTGTGCAGTCCGATCATTGCTAAATATCGCTCAACAAAGAATAAGTGTGTCAATCATTCACACGTAGCAATGTTATGCTAGCGGAGAACGTCTCATTCATTTATACGAGACGTGTGTTAAAAATCAAATTTAGGGCATATCTTCGTGCAAACACAGTCTGGTTAAGCTTCTGTCCGCGAGCCAGCAAGAAATCAATACGTTTGTGCAGTCCGATCATCGCTAAATATCGCTCAACAAAGAATAAGTGTGTCAATCCTTCACACGCAGCAGTGTTATGCTAGCGAAGAACTTCGAATTCATTTATACGAGACATCTATTGAAAATCAAATATAGGGCATACCTTCGTGCAAACATATGTGTTCCGGTTGATATTAGTTGGATTTAGTTGATGATGCGGTCTTCCACAAAGTTTGATCCATCGAAGACATTTTTCGTACTGGGTCTTCGGTTTTGGAAAGGGTACGAATCGAACTCCACCAATTAGCCTTTCAGGATACCTGTCGTCACGATTACAAAGTCCGTGACTACACCTCTTAACCATATTTTTTGTTAAATAACCCAAATACGCGATAAAACGCTAACTAAACCTATACTGGACCATTCAATGTTGTCAGAGAAACGGCGGGAGCAAAAACAGGCTTTGGTCTATGCATATCTCTGGCCTCTGATTGGTCAGTGACGCGGATTGCGCAATATCCACGGAGGGGTCAATTATCATGTCAACCAACTCCTGAGCTTTTCCTGTCATAGTCCCAACATTCAAAGTCCCTACACTCAGTTGTAGGCTCTGTGCATTCCTCTTTTTCTTCTGACGATGGATCCGGTTTCCTCCTCTTCTTTGTCTTCGACTTTACAAGCTCAAAACTATTTTGTACAAACTTTTTTTTGTTTCCAGGATTTACCACTCCTTTGTCTCACTAAACTAATATTTAGTTGTATGAACAAAATTTTTTTTATAACCTCTTTACATCCTTTTGGGATGGAGTCAACCAACTTATTTTACCATTCAAGTGTTATTCCACTCCAAGATTCCTTAAAGGGCCACTGTCATGCCAATAAACATTCTCAGATATTGTAATGAAAAATACATCACATCATTCGCTTCAATGTCTGTACAAAAAAAAAAAAAAAATCAATATGAGCGGAGAGCGCGTCACCCTTGCACAAAGTTGCGCAAGTCTCACTCAACATCCAAATGGTAGCCATATTGCCTGCAACGTCATCAGCAGATGTCACACTGGGATGTTCGCCATTGAAAACACGTGGTGGCACCTGCTATGGGAGAGGGACAACAGAGATGCACAGATTTTTTCCAACACCCCTTCTAACAGAAGTTTTTTTTCAAAGAAGAGAACATCTCACAATTAAGTGAAGTGACCGGGGCAATTACTACCCTATCGTTTCGTGCCATATTTAGATGAGATGCAGATCACTTCTAACTAACAACAGACTCCCCTACAGTATGACCGTATGTAGCGTACTCAGCTGCGAGCGACAACGCCATAAAGCGCCCCGGCTTAGCGCAGCGATGAACCACCCCAGCTCTGCGGCACAATTAGCCACCCCGGCCAGAGCAGTGATTGGCGGACGCGGCCCCGAATCCGTGATCGGCAGATGCAGCGCCGACGCGCACATCGACACATTTAGCACCCCTGACCTACGTACGCAGGTCTTTTGGTAGGTTCTGAGAGAAGGATTATGTTCCCCCCTCCAACTATTATTTTTTTTTTAGTAGCTCTACACGCACCTGTCATTTGGAACCCACGAAGCTTTCGTCCTTTGCACCTGTGCAATCCATTTTTCAGGACAAACTGGGTCTTTTGGAAACATATGAAGAGCGGATGGATGGGTCCATTCCAGCGGCCTTTTTTTTTTAAATTAAAAACATACTAAAAATCATGCTTTTACTGTCAGTTGCCCTTTAACAACATTCCATAATTTATTTACACTTGTTGTTTTTGATTAAGATTGGGCTGGCCACGCCATAACATTAACTTTGTGAGTTTGAACTTCGCATGTTTACTAATGTGTTTGGTGTCATTGTCTTGTTTAACCATCTATTTCAAAGGCATGTCCTTTTCAGCATCTCAACAGTGTCTCACAAACTGTCTGTAGCCTATGGACCCCAAAAGAACAATTTTACTCTTATCAGGCCACAAAATATTCCTCCATTTCTCTTTAGGCCAGTTGATGTGATCTTTGGCAAATTGTAGCCAGTTCTGCACACACTCTTTTTTTTTTTGTGCGGGGGGATTCTTGTAAATAGATTACCGTAATTTCTCGAGTCCTGCGTCCAGAAGTATAATGTGCACCCCCAAAGTTGACTTAAAAAATAATAATAATAATAATCAGGAAAACAGGTCCACCAATGTACAATGCTGCTCCCCATATGCTCAAAATATTGGGAATTATCTGTATTTACATTTTGTTAAGTTTGTACTTGTACTGTTTTTCAAAAAACTCTCTCTATAACAATCATTAATAATAATCATTGTGCACGTGCTGATGTAATCTCGGGATAGGCCACCTATAACAATCATTAATAATAATCATTGTGCACGTGCTGATGTAATCTCGGGATAGGCCACAGGATACGCTTGTTCTGGTCCCTGTAATTGTCAGAACAGAATCCATCAACCAACTAAAATAAATACTCAATGATGGCATAACATTTTATTAATTCTGTTGATCACACATATTAGTAAGTACGTTTCTTTCGGCATGTCCCGTTAGGGTTCGCCACAGCGTGATAATGATCGTAAAATGCAAGCTCCCCGAGGAAGTCATCGAGTCATCGAGTTCAGGTTGGGGGCACACCTTCCCGTAACAAATATAAATGTGTTAGCATAAAACATCGACTATCATATCGAAATGTATACCTTTTTTTTTTTAACCACTCAATGTACCTGTACACAACTGTACAATGTGATTGTATTTTTTATTTTTCATCCATACCTAAATATAATGTGCTCTATTAACTTTTTGAAAATATTTTGGGAAAATTTTGCTCATTATTTGAGAAATTATGGTAGCTTCACACAGAAGGTCTTTTGCCGTCACAGTACTTACAGGTAACTCCAGACTGTCTTTCATTATCCTAGACCTGATCATTGCCTGAGCCTTTGCCATTTTGGTTATTCTGCAATCCATTTTGATGGTTGTCTTCCATTTTCTACCACGTGTCTCTTGTTTTGCTCTCCATTTTAAGGCATTAGAGCTCATTTTAGCAGAACAGCCGGTAATGTTTTGCACCTCTTTGTAAGGTTTCCTCTCTCAAATCAACCTTTTAATCAAAGTACACTGGTCTTCTGACCAATATGTTGAACGACCCATTTTCCTCAGGCTTTCAAGGAAAAATGCATGTTCAACAGGTGATGGCTTCATCTTTAAATAGGGGCCACCTGATTCACACGTGTTTTTAACAAAATTGATGACCTCACTGATTGAATGCCACACTGCTATTTTTTAACACCTTTCAACAAATTGCCCAATTGCACAACCTTAAGCGCGTGGATATTATGAATGTTGGGTCTTGTTGTTTTTCTGAAAATCTACTGCTTCTTCTGGTAACTTGTTTGGCATGTAGCAATTAAAAAAGAAAAAAAAGAAAATGTGGATTTATTTGGTTAGTTACATTGGACTGCGATTATTTTGAACACTGCTATGCCCCAATTAAATTTATCCTATTTTTTTGCTTTGGAAGAGAAACCAAAATGTCTATGGGGAAGTTAGAATAGGGCTAAAGCACAGTGAACAAAGTGGGTGTCCAGGATGGAAAGTGAAGAACAAGAAACTTCTTTGAGTGACCTCCGTAACAAGTAAAGGAATGGCATTCAGGACAAAGGACAAGGAACAACATAGCAACAAGAACAAAGAAAAAGAGACATTTCTGTTTATAGGAACTATTCCTTATAAGACAAAACTTAGTAGTGTTGCATAAACTGATGACGCCTAATTGGATGACAGGCTAAATGTTTAAGACAACCAGAACAGTCTATTTGTAATCACTTCTATGCCCAGAGAATGAAATGAGGTGAATGAATGAGAATATTCAGAGACATCGCTATGATCACTTCTACAACTTTCAACAATAGGCAGTTGCATTCTGCCTCCGGGCTACCGCTAACCTGAATTAAAAATGATGAATTGTTGTGTGGCCAGATATTCCCCAAAAGGTTAAAGCATTTTTGATGTCCTTCAGAAAACTGAAACATGATCTATTGGAATCTGTGGGTAAGGAGGTCAAATTGAGCGGCTCTCGTAAGGAGAAAAGCGCAAGATTCGTAGGAGTTGGAGTAGTCCTTTCGAAACGGGGAAAACTGAGAACCAAGACTCCATTAATGGGTTTCTGGACATTTTCTCACAGGTATGAATTCTTAAGTCTTTGTGTAATTTACCATGCTCCCCATTTCACTGTCAAAAGAGCATCCATCCATTTTCTGAGCTGCCTATCCTCATAAGGGTCGCTCGAGCCTATCCTAGCCATTATTGAGCAGGGGGCGATGCATACCCTGAACAGATAACAGTCGCGATTTTGTCTCCAATGAATGGATGTTTTGGGAATGTGGGGGAAACCAGAGTGCCTGGAGAGAACCCATGCAAGCATGGGGAGAACATGCGAACACCACACAGGTGGGGCTTGGATTTGAACCCCGGTCCTCAGAACTGTAAGGCTAACGCTCTGCAGCTGCGCCACCATGCTGCCTGTCAGAAGAACCAATCCCTCAAGGGTCATGTTAAACATCAAAATTTCAACCAAGTCCATTTTCAAATCACCACACTTATTGCAATGTAAATCGTGGCCACCATTCAGTCTCCCAGGCAATTTACCTTACGTACGTCATATTTTCAATTGATACATCACACATTCAAACTACATTGGTAAAGAACAAGGCTAAAATATTATTCAAGCCATTTAAACAGACTTATAAGGAGATCACTTGTGCTTTTCCCACCCGAACGTCATGGTAAGAAGGGCTAAGACCTCTGAACACAAGCCTGGGTAGCCAGTTAAATAAAAACCAAAAAACAATAAGTTGGCCAGAGCAAATCCAGTACTTTACGTACTCATGTGTTATAATGTGGACTAAGCCTGAAGAACAGGTTTTAACTCTATGATGAGCAGACCTGATTACTTGAGTAGTTGATTGTAATCACCTCATTATTTCCTTGTAGGGTTTATATGCATGTGTATACACAAGTGTAATACCTGAGGGCATTTGTGGGAGTGTAGGACTCTGTCTCTTTGTACTAGTAGACCTTTGAGCAATCTTTTC
Source organism: Syngnathoides biaculeatus (assembly GCF_019802595.1). Lineage (NCBI taxonomy): Eukaryota > Metazoa > Chordata > Actinopteri > Syngnathiformes > Syngnathidae > Syngnathoides > Syngnathoides biaculeatus. The sequence continues at coordinate 3,910,879 of NC_084655.1, forward strand.
CAGCTTCTGCGCAACTTCATCATAGAATTCAGGAGAATGATCTATATTACAAAAAAACAACAAGTATACTACATGTCATTTTACAGACAACACGCTGCAAAGCTTTAGAATTTGTTTAACTTGCTATAGATGGTTAATAATAAAGAAATGGGCTGGTGCACTTTTTTGCTGCTTTTTAAATTGAACCCATATCTATGGTTGACAGAGACTTACTGTATGTCTAGAAAATACCAAAGGAGTTGGGGGGTGGGGGTAATGGGAGGGGGGGTGGTTTGTATTCAAAGATTATTGATAAATTAGAAATACATTGATTGACACTGTAGCCAACCTTCTAATTAATATGTTGTGGCTTGCCAAACTGGTTTGTTCAGTTAATTTGCAATTGAGGAGCTTACTTGGTGAAACAATTGATATGAGCTCAGCTGTTTTGTCGAATAGCAGCATGGAAGGCCTCTGAGGTTGAGAGCTCGGTCCCTCCTTCTTTTCTTTCTCCTCTTTTTCCTTCTCATTCTCTTTCTGTTTTTCTCGCTCCTTCTCTACTTTTATTTTGAAAAACTTGGATATTTTTTTTTTAATCTTCTTTTTGTTCAGTCTCTTGGTCTGTTTCTTTTCACCATCATCATCTTCGGAGGTAGAGGAGGGGGACAAAACATCTTCCTGCAGGAAAAGATTTTTCTGGTCAACATTTAGGTTGAGAGAATGTTGATCCATGCATTTCATGAGAACAGCACAATTACCATTACATAGTCAAAATATTCCTTTTTCATGACATTAACCATGCTCACAAATTAATTTAAATTTAATGCTGCTTTAATTATCATCTGAGGCTTGAAATGTCACACTGAAGTGAAATGACGACAATTTTGACCATAAAGTGAAATAAATAATGAATTATGGCTGCTGTATTCACTCATACAGAAGCTGATGATTTTCTGACTGCATAAATAATTTTCTTTGCAGCTCCATCTAATTGTTTGTCAAAGCCACATGGAAATAATGCCCTGATCAATCACCTTAGAGTTAGGTGGCTTTAGACTATATTATGTGATATATCTAAGTGGGTTTTCTCATTTCCAGTTAAATAAGATAAACAATGACAAAAACCTTAACAGAATGATCCTCTTTAAAAAATAATTAATTAGACGGTATCTTTGAACATGAGTGACTATTGACTGACCACAGCTTAAAATCTGTGGGAAATACACAAACTTCCCATTTATTACGCATATTACCATTCACCCGTGACCCTTGCAAGGATAAGCGGTTCAGAAAATGAATGGATGAATTATAGTTCACATTCCCAACTATCGACAAATTCGTCTTCAAAGAACCTAAGTGTAATGACTATGCCCTGCAGTTCATTTTCTAGACCTTGGATAGGGTCTTGTGTGCTGCTCTCCGTCCGCCACCACACCCTCCAGCAATCACCACTTCCTTCTCCCCGCAACTGTACCCAATCAGCACTCCTCATTACTCATATTTAAAGCCTTCCTGACACAGGGATCCTTCGACAGTACTCACACTCGTTCATGGTACACAGATCGACTCTTGAGGCTACTTTTCGTGTTTGTAAGTTGATTAACTGACTATCTGCACTTGTAGTTATCCTATTATATTCATCTCTGCTTCTAGTATTCCTTCTGTGTTTCCCATTTCAGTGCTCACTTCAACCACACCGTCAAGCCCGTCAACCTGCTCACGCTCCCGCCTCCTACCAGTTCTGTGCAAGCTAGTGCCACCGCTTGTGGTTGTTTGTAAACAGGCTCCCATTCTGTTGAACACAAGCGGAACAGAGCAACAAACTGCAACCTTTTAGGAGCCAAAGCACATACAGGTACTTTGCAACTGAAAAACCTCACGACACACAAACAAACAAAAATGTTACAAAAAGTAGGTGTATTAATTGCTGTATTACTCACATCTATTAGAAGACCATTAATTTGTTCTGCCAGTCACAATGGCTCACTGGCATAAACAGACGAACAAAGGGAGCACCTCTGCTCTCTAGCTGCCTCTTTGACTTTTCCCATCCCAAAAAATAAGGGTGTGGAAAATTACATCCGTGACTCCCTTGCCTCTGGACTCATTCATCCCTCTTCTTTGCCCCTGGGAGCCAGGCTATTTTTCATTGAAAAGAAACAATGTAATGAGCCATCCTGCAGTTCTGCTGTTGGAGCCTTGGTGGCACTTCGAACCCTGTCAGTTTTTCTCTCCCATCCCCCCTCTCTTTTTTCTACAAATGTATACCTGTCACTAATCAGCCATCTGTCCAAACTGCATAAGAGCCTGCCAGATCCCAGAAATTCTTGCTAGGGAATTGTAGCCTTTGCAGCAGTACCATGGTTCTTCAGTCTCCATGTAAACAAATTCTATTCCCCATATTCCTTACTGACCTCCATGTCTTTCCTTGTCCTCGATGTTCCCTGTCTTCCTTGAACCTATAATGACAAGCCTGCCACCTGCGCTTGTTACCACTGGCCACACAGTCCTTGCCTAAACAACCTGCCAGTGCGCCTCAAGGACCATCTACCATATTTTTCCGACAAGAAGCTGCTACTTTTGTCAGGAGTCATGAACCCTGCGACCTGTTTTCCGATGCGACTAAAATGTTTTTTTTTTGCTTGCTGCTATCATTAAACATACAACGAAAACTTGTTTGAACAAAATGCTTAAACATGGCCGTAATGCTGAAACATGGCCTTTCCCTATAAGGTTATGAGCATGCAAAGATGCCTCCTGTCCATAGAAGAAGAGGATGAATCTGTCTCCAGTGTCCACACAAAGTTAAATCTACCTCCAAGCGCGTAGAAAAAGATTAAGTTCCCTAGATCATGTATAAAAAGACAACAAAGAAGACAGTGATAGTTTTTGGCGTGCTGGAAGCAAAACGCAGCAGGACACGTACAAATGCAAAATATTTTATTAATATATTACATTTTAGTAGAATTAAGAGAATCCAAGAAAAAAAACATAGGGCACAGTTTTTAAGTTAAAAGCCATAAATCTGTCCATCCAAGAGGGAAATCTGGCAGCAAGGAAGCTTGGCCTCAACAAATCGATGTTGAGGCATTGGAGACGTTAGTGTTAGGCACTAATGCAGTGCCAAAAAACAAAGGCTTTCAGAGGTTATAAGATCAGATGGCCCAATCTTGAAAATAGTCTTGTCGACTGGGTGAACACAGAGAGAGCAGATGGCCGAGGTGTATCCTCCAAGCAGATCCAACAGAAAGCTGAAAATGACCAGCGTTCATTTCAAGGGTTCAAGATGGACCACCGTGGTGTTTTCATTTCATGAGACGAAAAGTTTTGTCCAGCAAGGCACGGACTACCTTTTGTCAACAATTCCCTCCTGACTCCAAAGAAAGAGTTGGGAATGTGAAATGAGATAAATGTGGATGAAGTGCCTTTAACATTCGACCTGCCTCTAGCTCGAACTGTGAACAAGACTGGAGCGTCATCTATTATGGTGATAACAACTGGCCTCGACAGAATGCACTTTACGTGTTTTGAGCTTGCACGACTTCTGGAAAAAAGCTTTAGTCAATGGTGATTTTTAAGCAGATCACTAGGTCACATAAAAAAACAACTCACAAAAGGCATAGTTGTTAAAGTTAAAAAAGGGTGGATGATGGCAAGCTTAGTGACTGACTGGGTGACGGAGTATTACAGTAAATGCCTGGGATGATTTTTTTCCACTGTAAAAAAGCGTTGCTTGCTTTGGAGAGTATAGGGGCCCACATAAAAAGATTTAGCAAAAACAGCCATGAAGAGCTCAAACTCCATAACAGCTGTGATTTCTGGCGGTACAACAAAGTTTTTGCAGCCATTGGAAATCAGTGTGAATTGTGCTTTTTAAGTGCCACTTCGAGGTGAGTGGGAGGCTTGGGTGAGAAGACTTTACAAAAACTGGTCACATGCAAAAACCATCCTGCCCTGAGGTATTTCAGTGGAGTAATGTGAAAGAATCTACTATCATCAACGGATTAAGAAAGCCTGGACTGCTACCAGAGGAGAACAAAATAACTTCAGCTGTAACGGTGCCTCGAGATGAAAATGGTGAGAGCGACAGAGACACCGAAATGCTGAGAGACACATTTTGAGGCTTTTCAACTCATACTGAAGATGACAATTCAGTGGTTTCAGTCAACAGGGCGACGAATAAAAGCAATGACTTTTGCACTGAGTTTGTACAGACTACAAGAATCTTGCCTAACTCTATTACGCCAAGCGTTTTAACCCTCGTTGGGCCCTATTTTTCAGTGCTTTTACCTTCAGCCTCTCCTTCCGCCCTGGTTCACATAACAGCAAGCCTCAGGCGCACTATCACCAGTATTTACCCCATTACAGCCTGGTAGAATCGGAACCCATCCTTCTTTCTTCCTGCGTCGAAGAGACCGGACATATCAAAATCTCGAGTCTGCTCTTCGCTGCATGGCAGCATGCAATCCTGCCTCCTGAAGCACCTTTCTCCCATGGGTGGAATACACCCACAACTCCCTCATCAGCACCCACTACTGGTAATGGTTTACTAACTACTCTGTTTCAGGAACATGAGCATACAATGCCGGTTCCCACAGTGAGGGAGCACCTTCGACGAGTCTAATCAGTTTAGAAGAACATCAGGGCTTCCCTAGCTCTTTCTGACAAAAGAAATAAGTGGCTACCAGATCTTCATTGTTCGCCAATGCCAGTATATAAGATGGGTCAGATGGTTAGGCTCTCCTCCTATGACCTCCTTCTCCAAAACGAATCCTGTAAGATTACTCTGTACTACTATGGTCACTTTGGGGGGTGAGGCTACAGCTGTGCCACCGTTCCACCAACATAATGATTATTTCAATAAAATACAAATATGAGCGTTCATCTGAGATGATGCGCTGTGGCAACCCCTAACGGGACAAGCTGAAAGAAGTACATACATATAACAAATTCTATTACGATTAAAAATGTGAATGGCAGTCAAGTTACGTGTTAATTCAGTCACACACATTTGAAAAGTGGAGAGGTGTGGTCAGTTATGCTCGCAGACAAAAAGTTAGTAGGGGTGTGGTCCACCAGTCATGCCCGCAGATAAAGTTGCGGGTGTGAATCTCAAGACCTTAAAATAACTTATTGGATTAATATAAAATAACTGTAAATTAAAAATAAAATAAACAAATACATAACTAAAAAAGAAAAAAAAATTAAACTCAGAAATGATCCTTTCCAATTTCAATTTATCTTAGTGGAACATGATATAAAATGGTATTTAAAATTCTTCATCAGTAAAAATTCTTGATCTGATAAACTTCATCTGAAGAAAATTTAAATGTACTGCCGTACCAAAGAATAAAACACGAATGGTCTATACCCGCAATGTTTTAAAAATGTTTAGAAAAAATTTAGTTCAACATAATCGGCGTTAGCGGTGTTAGTGGCAACAAGCTAGCAAAACATTGTCACAAACATTCCTGTCAGCAAACCTGATTGATTGTTATAATCTAGCGTAATTCATGGCGGTATCAATCCATTGATGAAAGCTAGCAGTAGATTATCTATATCTTCCTAAAGCATGTAGAGGGGAAAAGTTTTCAACTTCAAGATAACGCATGCCACGGGAAGATGACTGTTCGCATTTAGATATATGGACATGCTAGTCTAACGTTAGAACTTAGATCAAGTCAAAGTAAATCATAATCTCATACTTTTTATAGTTAGATACTGAAACATTACCTGTGTTATATCCCATAAATGTTTTCAATGTAACTCAAGAGGTGCCCAGATTTTGTCATAAACCCAAATTTCTGGTAGTATACACAGGGAGTCCAGCCACTAATCTATTTTCCGGGTTTGGTCACATGATGTTCACAATGCGTGAGCAAGTGTAAAGCCAAGTAAAGAAGGTATGCTTGCATCAGGAAAGGCATCCAGCATAAAAAGTGACCGATACACATGGAAAAACAATTCAATGTGGCAACCCGAGATGGGAAAACCTGAAAGAAATATTTTTTTTCTGCATTCTGTTTGCGTCTCATCTGATGTATGGAAACATTGAATTACTCGCTTACCTCTGAAAGCTCTCTGAGGTTTGGTGGTCTGGGCTTGCTGTCGTTTTCTAAAGATCCTTTTGTGTCTTTCACAGAAGAACGCGCAGAAGAGCGCACAGTATTACGCCGGGGAAGCTGCTTCAGGAAGTCCTTAAATCCAGTCTTCTTCTCATCTCCTGAGCTTTGCTCTTCGGCCTGAGAATCCCACCCATCTTTTACTTTTGGTTCTGGCCTGACACTACCACTGTGAATGAGGAACAGTGTACACAGTATTAAAACAGCATGACTGGGATGGCACATTCATTCTGTAAAACCTTTTCATAATTTCTATATATGGTACAAAACCTCATGCCCATACACAGTATATTTTGTCACTAAAGGACAAAACTGCTTGCAAAAGTGGAAAGAATGCGGACTGCATGATTTGTGTTTGTTTATTCATCTGTTCATTATTAGCAGGCTACTATAATATCTTTGATGAGATAAACTAACATTTCGATTCTCGGGGGTGGACAGTCATGTGGAAATATGCTGTCAGTTCAAATTCTTACTAAGACTTTACAACAATAAATGAACCGTGAAAGTTTGAGGAATATTTTTAGAAAATTCTAACATGCAGAATCATGACAAAAAGTGTGTACCAAGCGATATAATCTGTGAAATTATCTGACTATCTTGGAGCATTTCAAATTTTATTATCACGGCCATTTTCCACCCGGTATCATCTCTCTTTTTTTTAATACAACTATAACTTGTGAAGTTCACTGGAAAGCTGGAAAACGTTTGACATTTTGTTGAAAACAAATACCAATCTTTCAGCGATATAGGAGAATAATCACATACAGTACAACCAGAACATTACATAGTCTATTCACGGACTTCAGTTTTTATTTTTCTTTATTTCTTCTCTGACTCCTTTCTGTTGTCTGGAAATTTCATCCCTATATTTAGGGTTTCGTCATGAGAAAAATCACTGCGTGAACCTCTCTTCCCTCTGCACTGTGTACATGTGAATGTACGGCATGCTATATGAATGTGCACGAACGCACACAATAGGTACATCTTCTGTGTCCTCTTCTGTGCCCTTCTTGGATGCTATTATTCCTTTATCCACTTTTGTGACTGAAACATTTATTTTATGGTCACATTTTTCTTAAATTAAAACACAATACAAAGTACTGTAAACAAACTAGGAAGAAACAACCTGGTTTTATACAAAATAACTGTACATTGAAACAAACCAGTTACAACCAAAATTGCATACCTGAACTGTTTCTTTAAAGTGGGATTGACCCAGTGAGTCATATAACGAAAAATTACCAGTTAGTGTCTGTGAGTAGAAATTATTGAAAAATAAATAGATAAATAGCAATGTGCACTTACGATGACTAAATTCCTCCATAATAAACAAAATCATGAAAAAACAATTACTAATGTGCATGACCTATTTCACTGCCAATGTGAGTCTTGTTACGAATAATGCTCCATTTGTGTACAGTGATACCTCTACTTCCGAAATTAATCCTTTCCGGAAGTCTTTTCGTAATGTCAATTTTTCGTAAATAGAAGTGCATTTCACATTAGCGGTTATGCCCCACAAGTTGGACGTGACCTCAAGTTGAAAGAGAAATTCTGGAAGGAACTAGAAGAAGTAGTTCTGGGCAGCCCAATCAGAGAGAGAGAGATTGGTGCCGATTCCAATGGACATGTTGGCGAAGGAAACAGGGGAGATGAAGAAGTGATAGGTAAGTACGGCATCCAGCAAAGGAACTTTGAGGGTCAGATGGTGGTGGACTTCGCAAAAAAGATGGAATTGGCAATGGTGAACACTTATTTCCAGAAAGAGACAGGAACATAAAGTGACCTACAAGAGCGGCGGTCGAAGCATGCAGGTGTATTATATTTTGTGCGGACAATGTAATTTGAAGGAGGTTACTGACTGTAAGGTAGTGGTGGGGGAGATTGTAGCTTGACAGCATAAGATGGTGGTGTGTAGGATGACTCTAGTAGTGGGTAGGAAGATTAAGAAGGCAAAGGTATAGCAGAGAATCAAGTCGTGGAAGTTGAGAAAGGAAGAATGTTGTGTGGCAAAGGTGGGCGACTTCAAAATACTTGGGGTCAACAATACAGAGCAATGAAGACTGTGGTAAGGAAGTAAAGAAACGGGTCCAAGCAGGTTGGAACAGCTGCCGGAAGGTGTCTGGTGTGTTATGTGACAGAAGCTCAGATGAAGGGCAAAGTTTACAAAACAGTGGTGAGGTTCTAATAAAAATTCTTGATCTGACAAACTTTATCTGAAAAAAAGTTAAATGCACTGGCCTGTCAAGGAATAAACACGAATGATCTGTACTCGCAATTCAATGAAGATGCTGAAAGTTTATTTTAACATAATCAGCGTTAGTGGCAACAAGCTACCGATACATTGGAACAAACATTCCTGTCGGCAATCGTGACTTATTGTTGTGGAGGGGGGGGCACACACCAAGGGACTGCCGTAAATAGGAGGCCGGCTTGCGAGAACACGCCTTTATGTGCATGCGCTCAACGTATTGGCCACACCTGAATCAAGCAACGAGGTGGATGATAGTCTAATGTTTTTATGTAATGGGTTTTTGTTTTTTTACGCCATTACACCATGCCTCGCGATCGACACAATGAGCACCCTTAGTGTAAAATGAATTTCCTTTAACATGGCTCATGATGTTGATGACTTTCGACGTAAATGCGCTCACATTATGTGAAGCAGTTCTTAACATGCGCTTTCGTACATGCTCCGTACATGCTCAGTACGGTTAACTTGCATTTCCTGTTTCCGGGTGAATAACGGTTGTTTTGGAACATGCTCGTTTAGTTAACAACGTTTATGAAATAAACACGTAAATTAATGTCAAGACCACACAAAATAAGCGATGTCTTGAGAGAATGCGAGGGGATGGGCGTTACTGTTACTAGTGTTAGTGCCACAACATGGCTACGCTCGTGAAAGCAAAACAAACTCAAACGCATGTTCGTTCAATGTTGTCAACTAATATCCGTATTTATTTTAGGCATTTTTTCCTCATTTTTCCAGAGCAATTTTCATGAAAATTTAAAAATCCATAATTCCAGGAAAATCTGAAGGACTTTCATCACTGATAGCCATAGGGAGACCAGGTCTATCGCGCCACACAAACCATGATACAGGATGTTTACGTTCAGAGGAATTGGGGGAATCCAGCACCTATTTTTAGTTTCGTATCTTGAATTTCCTTCGTAACTAGAGACAATGTTTTTCCGAGGAGGCGTTTCATAACCTGAATTTTTTTGTTACTAGAGGTACCACTGTAATTTAAGTCAAGTTGATAAAACAAGTGACGCTGAAAAGTCAGTCATTTAGACACATCAACGTGGACAACCAGGTGGTACTAAAAAGGTAGTACTAAAACATGTTTTCAGACGCAAAAAAAATGAAAAATTCTCTGGAACCCATCATCTGGATATTAAAATTCTTAGTGCTTGTACTCTAAATGATGTTGTCATTCCATCCATAAATATAAAAATCAACCAACAGATTGCAAATTGAAAAACTTGTAAATCAAGGTACCACAGCACTTGTACACTGTATTACTATCCATTTTGTGATAATTGTTCATTTTGTCACTTATGATGACACAAATGAAAACAACAAATCTGGTCAAATCAGTAGCCCTGAGTGATAAGTACATTACCTGTACTTGTTCTGATCTCTGTATGCACCTCCTACTCTGCCCGGCCGCTCAACCAACGGGATGGACAGAGTTCGATGGAGGAAGGCTTGAAGGACAAGACGGCTCTCAGATTTAATCTCAAGCAGAGAGATGGAGGACACGGAGGATGAGCGAGTCATAGACATCACCAATCTGAATTAACGCAGAAAGGAAGATTACAAAATATACTCAAATTTTTTTCTGTTACAAGAACGAGAAGCACAAGACAGAGCACCAGATTAAAATAAAACTATTTAAAAATGTTTTGTTAGTATTTTGACTCAAGACAAAAACATACTGGATCCTGATGTTTTATTGTACGGAGATAGGGGATATTACACCTCTGAATTTGCACAAATCTTTCCTTTTACAATAAATCGGTTCAAAATCTAAACAAAATGGAGGTAGCCCACGTCCTAGAACAGATCATGTACAAGATTTGAGGTTTTAATGCCTATCCAACAAGTGAAATCCAGGGATTGGCCAGTATAGACTGAGACCTTCAAGCACTGATCAGCTAACATTTTTGCAGTACAATTCTAGCCATTGTGTTGACAATATGTACAGAAGACAATGTTGGAATATACACGTGAAATTTAGATGATAATGCGTCCGTCTCGTCGAGGGCAAACTAATTTTGTGTTCAATTCAACGAGCCCAGATTTTACACAAAGTAAAATGTGTCAGTAAATTGCGACGAGATCACAATTATTAAACTTTTGATATAATCATACCAATATTGTTTAGTGATGGTCCCCACGATTTTTCCAATAACAAAATAAGAGAATTGTCTTTCTGAAAAATCTTGTCCGAAAATAGACTCGCGGGGGAATTTCCACAATGCATCACCGCCTCCCGAGTTGTTTCGATTTGTACCTGTGTCACGCTACTCCAGAGTTGTGAACAACAATGTTACTGAATTTAGCAGTACAGTAACAACATTATTTCTCATCATTCTGTAATACTACAACAAACCTGATTGAGCTTGTCCATGTAGGCATACGTATTTATGCCTTGGGCTTTAAATAAATAAATAAACACTATATCTGTCTCGACTAAATCACAATGAAATGTTACCGTCCGAAAGACACATGACGTCACCGTGACTTTTTTTTTTACACGTAACGCTGTACACAATTCGTTTACGTTTCACAAAAGTATCATTTTTGTTTCCATCCCAAGCCCCAAAACTACTTGAGACGACTTAACCACTTGGAAAATGGAATTAACTACAACGGGAAGTTTGAAGAAGCCGGTTTCGGGAGAAACGTAAGCGAAGGTAGAACTCAGAACGACCCGAAGTAAAATTAACTCTACGGTTCCACGAATAAACAATTTTATAATCATCACAACGTTGTTCACATCCTTTCCTTTAGAATAAAGTACTAACACCTACCACCATATAAAACGTGTGGAGATCACAAGCGACCTGGGTGATACTGGAGACAAACTTTAAAATTGACGCAAATTGTACTAACTGTCTCCGTTATTGTTCAGGGCATCAATAAACGTGAATAAAATATTTTTGTAAGTGTACTTCCCGAAATCACTGTCCTCGAGTTGGCTCGGAGATTTGGTCTTGTCTCCATACTCAAGCAAGCATTTCAATTGTTTGTAGTAGGGGCGGGGCGTCCTCCAAGTTTCACTCGACATTATGTTTGTAATTTCCACTTGTTACCACAAGATGACCTCATTGGCCCACTTGACTTTCGTGAGCATAGAGGTGAAGCCAGAAGTTTACATACACCGCCAAAACACACAGTTCATTTTTTCCCTCACACTGAAGTCAAATCAGACGAGAACGCTCCTGTTTCAGGTCAGTCTGGATCACCAAAACTATTTAATTTTGTTAAATGCCACAATAATAAGAAAGAGAATTCCTTAGAGAATTTATATTTTCTTCAAGGTCAAAGGTTTACGAACACAAAAAAGTCCTTAAAGAAGGTCCGAAAGCCCAGTTGATGAGGTTATGGCTTTGGAAGCTTGTGATGGGCTAACTGACAACATGTGAGTTAATTGACCGCAGCTTCTCGTTTTAATGAATGAATTAATTAATATTCAGATGCTTGAAGGCGCCAGGTTGAGCAGTTGAAAAACTTGTGTGCAAGTATGCGGATCATGGGACTCACACCACTCAGGAAAGAAGACATGGGCTCTGTGTCCCAGAGATTATATTGTGTTCTGGACCGAAATGTGGGAATCAACACCAGAACAAAAGTGGAGTTGGTAAGAAAGTGTCATTATCATTATTATTGTAAAGCACACCCATTCAAACCTGTGGGTGGACCTACCACAATATCCGATATATACGTATACATATGTATAAAAAAAATAATCCAGACCCAGCTACATTTTGAAAAAAACTACTTTGAAATCACCCAAACGCATGCGAGAAAATGTGTTCTGGTTTGCTAAAACCAAGGTTGAATCTTTTAGCCATAATTCAAAAAGGTATACAATGTTTGGCGCAAAAACAACAATGCTCAATCTGGCATTTAGACAGGGAGGTTTTATATCCACTGTACATGACTAGACAAACGTTCTTGACTGATGTGCACTAAAATGCATTTTCCAAATGTGGCAGACATTTTCATTTTAGTCGTGCTTGACCACAACACACATACATACATGAGGACACCTCAATTTACCACAAAATCTCCCCAATGATTTGTCAGCGCCTAAAGATAGATATTTGCATAAATTTTAGTAATATTATTATATATTATAAATACATGATATACTGTACTCGTATTTCTCTACTGGTTGCAATTTTATATGTGTGTGTGCTACCTGTGATCTTGGTCCAGGGACTTCAGTTTTCATGGAGGGTCCATCATAATCAAAGTTCACCTTGGTCTTGGTTGCCACTTTGCTTGCATATCGGCATCCTGAAAACCACAAAACGCAATTTAAAAAACTGATAATACTTGAAGGCGTAAAGCAATTTCAAAGCATTTGAACAAACTTTCACCCTCACAAAAAACCTCCTATGGTCCTCTCTTCCAAATATGAAAACATATTATGAGGCACAGTCAAAAACTAAAGAGCTCAAATCAATTTGACCTAACGAATTTTTTATTCCCAAAAATGTTAATAGTTTGTATTTTACATACTTGTGGGAAAGTTAAAAGTGTCATACAGTGAAGAAAGTAAGTATTTGAACACCCTGTTATATTGCAAGTTCTCCCACTTGGAAATCATGGAGGGGTCTGAAATTTGTATCGTAAGTGCATGTCCACTGTGAGAGAGATAATCTAAAAAGCAAAATCTAGAAATCACAATGTCTGATTTCTTTGAACAATTTATTTGTGTAATACAGGTGCAAATAAGTATTTGAACATCTGAGAAAACCAATATTAACATTTGGTACAGTAGCCTTTGTTTGCAATTACAGAGGTCAAACATTTCTTGTAGTTGTTCGCTAGGTTTGCACACACTGCAGGAGGCATTTTTGACCACTCCTCCACACATATCTTCTCTAGATCAGACAGGTTTCTGGGCTGTGGCTGAGAAACACGGAGTTTCAGCTCCCTTCAAAAATGTTCTATTGGGTTTTGGTCTGGAGACTGGCTAGGCCACGCCAGAACCTTGATATGCTTTTTACGGAGCCACTCCTTGGTTTTCCTGGCTGAGTGCTTCTGGTCATTGTCATGTTGAAAGACCCACCCACAAACCATCTTCAATGCTCTGACTCAGGGAAAGAAGTTGTTCCCCAAAATCTCACAATACATGGCGGCGGTCATCCTTTCCTTAATACAGTGCTGTCGTCCTGTCCCACGTGCAGGAAAAACACCCCCAAAGTATGATGCTACCAACCCCGTGGTTCACAGTAGAGATGGTGTTCATGGGATGGAACTCATCATTCCTCTTCCTCCAAACACGGTTAGTGAAATTATGATCAAAAAGTTCCATTTTGGTCTCATCTGACCACAAAACCTTCTCCCATGACTCCTCTGTATCATTCAAATGGTCATTGGCAAATTTAAGACGGGCCTTGACGTGCTGGTTGAAGCAAGGGAACCTCCCGTGCCATGCATGATTTCAAACCATTACCAACAGTTTCCTTGGAAACGGTGGTCCCAGCTATTTTCAGGTCATTGACCAAGTCCTGTCGTGTAGTCCTGAGCTGATTCCTCATCTTTCTAAGGATCTGATATCTTGCATGGGGCTCCACTCCGATTGAGATTGACCGTCATGTTTAGTTTCTTCCATTTTCAAATGATTGCTTCAACAATGGACCTGTTTTCACCAAGCTGCTTGGCAATTTCTCCTTAGCCCTTTCCAGCCGTGTGGACTTGTATAATTTTGTCTCTGGTGTCTTTGGACAGCTCTTTGGTCTTGGCTATGTTACAAGTACGAGTCTTACTGATTGTATGGGGTGGACAGGTGCCTTTAAGCAGCTAACGACCTCACACAGGTGCATCTGATTCAGGATAATACATGGAGTGGAGGTGGAGTTTTAAAGGCGGACTAACAGGTCTTTGAGGGTCAGAATTCTAGCTTATAGACAGGTGTTCAAATACTTATTTACAGCTGTATCACACAAATAAATTAAATCATACATTGTGATTTCTGGATTTTTCTATTTAGATTATCTCTCTTACAGTGCACTTGCACCTACAATGAAAATTTCAGACCCCTCCATTATTTCTAAGTGGGGGAACATGCAATATGGCAGAGTGCTCAAATACTTATTTTCTTCACTGTAAGTACTTAAGAATATGAATATATACACACACTCACTGTATATAATATAATTTTCTGAATGTCCTGTAAGTAAAATTTTTATTTAAATGATCCTTTCAAAACTGCCCGACTGAAAATGAAAACTCAAGCATTGGCCTCAGAGTTCTAAGGACTGGGGTTCGAATCCCAGGCCCGCCTGTGTGGAGTATTCTTGTTCTCCCTGTGCCTGCATGGGTTTTCTCCGGGTATTCCCAAATTCCCAAAAACATGCACTAATTGGGGACTTTAAATGGTACTAGGTATGATTGTGAGTGGAGCTGTGGTCTGTCTCTCTGTGTCCTATGATTAGTTGACAACCAGTTCACGGTGTAGCCCAACTCCTGCCTTATGATAGCTGGGATAGGCTCCAGCACTCGCACGACCCTGTTGAGGATGAGTGGCTCCGAAAATGGATGGATGGTTTTTGGATTTTTTTTTTTTTTAATTTCGTTACTGATTCCAATTCTTCCTATGTATCCTGGCCTGGGACCAGGACACACTCAGCCCAAAATTCATCCCAGGAATTTACTGTAGAGGGCCAAGTCCCTAGTGTGCACAACCAATGGCCTTTTTTTTATTTCTCCTGCCTTGCAACAAAGCCCAAAATTCTAACCAATGAACAGTGACCGTGACTTTAGGTGTAATCATTTTTACTGTACACTCTATTCATAATACAACTGCCTACCCAGTATGGCAGCCTCACACATGGCATCTCTACCGGTTGGGTTATTGGTGTGTCCTGTTCCATTGTCTTCCATCCATCCATCCATCCATCCAGCCATCCATCCATCCATCCATCCATCCATCTTCTTAGCCGGTTATCCTCATAAAGGTCCCGGGAGTGCTGGAGCTTATACCAGCTATCAACAGGCAGGAGTCAGGGTACACCCTGAACTGGTTGCCAGAACACATGGAGGCAGACAACAGTCGCACTAACAATCACACCTAGGGGCAATTTAGAGTGTCCTACTAAAGTTGCATATTTTTGAGATTTGGAAGAAAACCAGAGTGCCCAGAGAAAATCCACTTATCTCCCAATGAGACTACCACATCTTCTTCCTCCTTGTTTTCCAAGACTAGCCAACCTATTAGAGGGCTTATGCTTTCTATATCTGAGTAATCCTGCTAATTTGTTCACATATCAAATAATAATGTATAAAGTATTTCTTCATTGCTTTAAGGTGTAAATCACAAAGTCAGGTTACAGAGACTTAATCATTTTCTGCTGGTGAACATCAAGAATCAATGATGATTGCAACATATAAGGACTAAAATATTGAACAATTTTGTGTATCAAAACATCTAGATAAGAAATACGTGGTCATCTTGGATGAATATTTTGCCACTGTGCCCACCTCTCGTCAGTCATGTTGCTTGATCCTTCCTCCACTGAAAAGATCTGTCAGCCTGGCAGAGTTTGGTTCAGGTCTTCCTCAAAATTACCACTTAGCACCCTACCCCTGCTCATAACCTTAACCCCTAATAGGCTCGGCTCCCCAGAATAAAAATTAGTGTGAGCCAATCATAGTGCACATTTCAAGGCAGACAATTATGCACATTTGGTATCACACTTGCCCAAAGTAAGAAGTAAAACACATACAAAATAACACCAACAATATAGTTCACATTCAACATTTTTAAATTGGACTTTATAAAATGTTGCCCGAACCCCTGAAAAAACAACAACAAAATTGTATTAAACTTTTATTGCTTACATTTGCCATCAGAATCCACATATTACAATTGGATCTTATAATATGCTTCCTGTATTTTGCAATGTTCATTTTGTTGTTCACATTTTTCCACAATACAGGTACAGTATGAATGACACACGTGAGACATCCACCTTGCGAAAAGAACATGGTGTTATGTTCACCTTCCTCTTTTATTTACTTGCTTAAACGAATCATACAGTTGTGTGTTGAGGACTCCATCCAGCTATCACATATAAAATCAAAAGTAGAAAATTATTTTTGTCCATGCAAAACACATGTGTACATAGTTTCTTAACGTTGTAACATGATTGATAGTACTATCATCAATGGAACAATGAATTTCCAGCAGTTATTACTTGGAACAACTCCCCCCAAACCAGTCCAGCGTCTGTGTGGATTTAAGACACTGGTACAAGGATTGGGAGTAGCCACACCAAGAAATCACAAGACTGCTTACACACATCAAGTATCGTAATTAGGCACTCTCGTTATATGCGTGTTTGTGTGTATTCAGTTTTCTAGTTACAACTACTGTACTGTACTATATACTATACTGTTCAGTGGTTAAACTGCATCATAAAAAGCAAAGAGAAAACGTCATGAAAATATCTATACAAAAATAGATGACATGATGTTTACACATTATTTACAGGCAAAAAGTCCAAGGTATATCTGACAAATGCATGTTTATAACATATTCTAGATAGAACACAGTTTAGAAAACATACATTAAATAACATTTGCAGCAGACGCTATGATACATTTTCACAATTGCAGTATGTCTTAGCACATTTTGTCTGCATTAGGCATCAAAAACAAAGAAATCGCAGTGAGTTTCTAACTGTAAAGTTACAAATGGCCTACTTACCTTCTGCAACACAAAGCCCTCTCCTATCTAGTATAGCACCAAAATGTTCACAGAAGCCTCCCTCTACCTCTGTTCTCGTCCCAAACCCTTTTCTATCCTCTTGTAACCCCCCCCCCCACCCCCCTCACTGGGTCAAAATCACAGTTGATCAGAGAAGGGACCAATAGCAAGCAAGGCAACAGGGTGAGGCACTTCCTCTGTGACGGGAAGCTGACAACAAACACCCAGAGACCATGAAGGGGGGTTGGTGGAGGTAATGAGAGATGGAGATAAAGAAATTCAGATGTGTAATGACTGAATAGAGCTTAGAGGCCAGGAAAAGGTCAACACAGACATTTAAAACTGACATCGCACAAGCCCTGTCTATATCTTTGCATGAAAATTGGATCTGTCTGCTACTACTGTCTGTCTATTTGAAGTTTGTCAGATGATGGGTATCTGAGAAACAGTCACTGCTAAGTGGTTTAAGAAGAGGTGCACAATTTTGCTTGAAATTGGTTACGGCCATTTGTGAACAGTACTTCCCACAGAGGATACCACCCTTTAGATTATAAATTGTACATTATTCTTTCAATGATTAACAAAGTCTTGTAATTTACTTCTTGGAAACACCTGTCAATCACCGGTCATAAACAAATTTGTTTTTACAAGGGGCTGTCAAAAAGTAATGCACCCAATATTTAATTTAATTTCGCCTATTAGTAACCCCCCTCTCCTCTGTCATTTTCACTCTTTGTAGTTAAAATGATCATTTGTTCATTAAAATCCTGTTTAAACTTGTCCTCTTCCTGTCAGCCATTTTACAAGCCATGACATTGTTGGATGCCTGTCAGAAGCGGAGAGCTGTGATTGAATAGAATTCAATGCTTTGGAAGGGGAATCATTTTCAAAATGTTGCAAAATGTGTCCAGTGAAGCCACAATACAAGTGTGTGTCCAGGATTGATGGTAAAGAATCATATCTTGCTTTGAGTGACTTCTGTGACAAGCAAATGACCGCTTTATCCTTAGAATAAACCTTGGGTCTAGGGATTGATCAGAGAAGATTGTACACTCACTATTGATAACCACATATACATTCTGACAACCTTTTGAAATGTTTATCTATTCATCCATTTTCTGAGTCGCTTATCTTCACAAGGGTCGCTGAAGCCAATCCCAGCTGTCAATGGGCAGGAGGCGGGATATAACCTGAATTGGTTGCTAGCTAATTGCAAAGCACATAGAGACAAACAACAGTTACACTCACAATCAGACCTGCTGACAATTTAGAGTCTTCAATTAATGCATGTTTTTGGGATGTGGGAGGAAAGCGGAGTGCCTGGAGACAACCAATGCAGGCACGGGGAGAATATGCAAACGGCTCACAGGTGGAGCCGGGATTTGAATCCTGGTCCTCTGAACTGTGATGCCAACAATCTAACCAGTTGTTCCACCGTGCCACCTTGAATTTTTTTTTTTTTAATGGTTATTCAGTTACTTGTTTAATTACTAATTTATTGTTGATGTTCATTTTGTGTTGTATGTCTGTATGTACACGAGAGGACTTGCTAACCATCAGAGAGTCTTCTCTGGACTTTTTTTGACAACTCTCGCCAATTCACTGAATTTTTTCCCGGAGTTACTCGTTGATGTACTCTCCAAAGCCTTGCAACGAAGAGGGATGTGAGCCAGTACACAAGTTCACTTGCGAAAGAGGGGACATCAACTAATGCTTTCGATTATCCATCTCGCTAACCTTACATCTCTAACCAATAAAATGGAGGAACTTTAGCTCTGATCAAGACCTGCAAAGACTTTGGACGTTCGGCTGCCCTGTGCTTCACGGAGACTTGGCTTTGTGGACGCGTCCCTGACGCCGCCATCACGCTCCCTGGCTTCTACTTTCATCATGCGGAACGCATTGCTGAGCTAACACGGAAAGCGAAACGTGGTGGAATATGCTTTTATATAAATTAAAAATGGTGCTCAGACGTTACACAGCTCAGCACACACTGCAGCCTGCTTTTAGAGTCATTGTTTTTGAATTGTAAGCCATTTTATTCTCATCTTTCATTCTCGTCAGTATTTACATTCCGCCTCAAGATAGCATGAACACAGCACTGCTAATGCTCGCTGAGCAGGTAAACGAGATTGAGAAAAAACACCCAGATTCACTGCTCATTATCCTAGGAGATTTTAACACAGCTAAACTTAACTACGAACTCCCTAAATATAAGCAATAACGGAGTATCCCAGACTGCAGTGAAGCATGGGCAAGGAACTGGCAAATGCCGATGACACCTTTACCACTTAAGTACTTAGTTCATTGGTGTCTCAAATGTGACACAGCTGTGACAGCTGTCCGAGGTGGCATCACTCAGAGCAGTGGCCTGGCCACGCCCCTCACAGGAAGCGCCACCCACAGCAGTGGCCAGACCATGCCTGCTAGTCCAATCAGTATTAGTAATATATTTTGTAGACTATCGCACGATCATTGCTAGCAGCATGTTCAGCGATGCCGCGTCTTCCCTGCTGGGTCCTGTTCTGGCCAGTTTGTTTTGTCATGAGCCAGCTGCACGGGGGCAGATCCAAATGCAGGACTTCTAGGCAAAGGCATAATGTTCACACTGGTTTTATTCCAAAAACAGGTCAATACCAAAAGCCAGTCCAAAATAAGGCAAAGGCACCACAACACTAGGCTAGGCAAGATCCAAAATACATGAAACAAGGTCTGATCACTATGAGGCAAAACCAAGAAGCATAACAAGACGTGATCAAACTAAAATGGCATAGACTCACTGTGACAAAGGGTTGCTCTACACTAACTTACGCACAGGAGCGGAGTATCCCAGACTGCAGTGAAGCATGCGCAACGAACTGGCAAATGCCGATGACACCTTTACCACTTAAGTACTCATTTCATTAGTGTCTCAAATGTGACACAACTGTGACAGCTGTCCAAGGTGGCACCACCCAGAGCAGTGGCCTGGCCACGCCCCTCACAGGAAGGGCCGCCCACGGAAGTGGCCATACCATGCTGGCTGGTCCAATCAGTATTAGTATTATATTTTGTAGACTATTGCACGATTCGTCACTTTAAACTTCTCCCTTTGCACAATCGTCATTGCAAGCGGTATGCCCGATGGCGTGCTCAGCGTCGCTGCGTCTTCCATGCTGGGTCCTGTTCTGGCCAGTTTCTTCTGTCATGAGCCAGCCGCACGGGGGTATACCCAAATGCACGACTTCTAGGCAATGCCATAATGTTCAGAGTGGTTTTATTCCAAAAACAGGTCAATACCAAAAGGCAGTCCAAAACAACGCAGAAGCACCAAAACGCTAGGCTAGGCAAGATCCAAAAAATGTGAAACAAGGTCCGATGACTAGGATGCAAACCAAGAAACACAACAAGACGTGATCAAACTAAAATGGCACAGACTCACTATGATAAAGGATTTCTCTACACTAACTTATGCACAGTAGCGGAGTATCCCAGACTGCTGTGAAGCATGCGCAACGAACTGGCAAATGCCAATGACACCTTTACCACCTAATTACTTAGTTCATTAGTGTTCCAAATGTGACACAGCTGTGACAGCTGTCCGAGGTGGGACCGCCCATATAATAATATAAATATATATAAAATCTATAAAGAAGTACTCTCCTGCCTGGCATTATTTCAGCCTTACCTTGGTGAGCAAAAGATAGTTATGAAATACAACTTTGTGCTTAAAACAAACCAAATACCATTATTTTAACTGATTATATTTTTTACCCAGGTGTAAATGTGGAAATTGCTAGCCATTGCCTTCCCAGGGAAAATGTCGCTGCTGTTAGGTAAATTACAGAAACCGCCCAGAAGTTGGATGGAACCGCTTTGGCTTGTATTGTTAACCACGAAGGCTGAAAAGTCTGCCTAAACCCTTTTGTATTGGAGATAGCCTGGCATGTCTTTCAATACCATTATGGCAGAAACGTCTTCACAGGAGAAGGACATGAAAGAAATCGCCACGTGGTGTACAGACAGTTGGTGAGGTGGTGTTGGGGGCCTCTTGGCAAGAGCAACAGGGTTGTTATACCATCATGTACTGTGCAGAGAATCCAAGCAAAATTTCCATCCCCAGGACTTGAAGATGATGCCGTGTTGACAGGATTTATTCCCAGCTGATGAACATTACCCTTTTCTTTGCATGAAAGTAAAGCATTGATCCTGGACTAATAATTGATGGACATTGCTGGCATTCTGGTGCAAAATTTGCCTTTCGAGTTGACTCTAATTAGAGTAAGCGAAATGGTTGATGAATTTGTGTTATCATCTGTAAGTATCAGTATAAGTATTTTTTACAAACCACTGTAGATGAAACTATCATTTGTTCAGGACGGTTTTGTCAAGACTGACTGAATACAGCAACATGTTAAACAACAAACATTTACATATGCACATGCTAAATATGATATTGTTTCATTCCACAAAATGTCATTCGGAGCTGGAGACTTCAAATCCACAGTATGTCACCTTATCTTATCTATATTTACAGAGTTTCACACAAGTTGAGATAATGATTATTGAACACACCAGACTAATGCATTACTTTTTTGCATCACGCAACATGACTGATTAATCAGCATGTGTCAGAAGTTTGTAACATAAAATTTCTGCCGCTGAAGTTCCATCAGGATAGAATTTGGTTTAAATTCAACAAACCGGACACAGTTTTTAAATCGGCTTCTTCAAATTTCTTTTTTTTTTTAAATTTTCACAACATTTCATTTCAACAGCTTTGATTTGAAAATCTTGAAAAATTATCCCGAATAGCCAAGTCCTTGCTTGGCTTTGTGTACTGGCTGCTGAGAGGTGGTGGTGCTTGGGGTTCATCAGAGGAAGTCGTAAGGTCCACATCCAATTAGAGGGTCCGGAGCTCTTCTAACAGGCGTTCCACATATCCTGAAATATGGAAATTACATTACTTCATACATATGCAAACACTGAAGTCCTGGTTTACGCCGTCATCATATAGGTTAAATGTGCAAGTGGCAAGCCTCAAAGTGAAAGTCTCTATGAAAACTAGATTACTTCCCTTGTTGGCGTTCAAAATTAATCTACTTCCGTGGACGAATCATTTGACCACGTAAAATTTTCGTCAAGCTGTTGGAGTGGCCCTGGCATAAATTTTACATCAGAAATGTTTTTATTTTACATTTTGGCTATGTCTTCTTTGTGACGTCAACAACTGAGTCTTAGTCTAAATTTAACAGGTTTAATATTATTGCAGACTAATTATACTTACAATATAATACTTTGATAGGGGTTTTCTTTGTGTCGTTCTGCTTTTTTTTGTTTGTTTGTGGAGTGGTGGGGAGGGCCTCACCAAAGGTACAATCCTGGATTATCTTCTTCACCTTGTGATGCCCTTGTTTTGCCTTTGGGAAGGTTATGTTATACATCAAACTCCATGATTTGTCTCTTGCTTGAGCCCGTAGAGCATTCTCGTTGCAATGAAGTGCTGCTAAGCATAATCTATCAAACAAAAAATTGAATGTTAACTGATGTCTTCTTCTTTTCCTTTCGGCTTTTCCCGTCAGGCGGCGCCACAGTGTGTCATCTTTTTCCATTTTAGCCTATCTCCTGCATCTTCCTCTTTAACCCCAACTGCCCTCATGTCTTCCCTCACCACATCCATAAACCTTCTCTTTGGTCTTCCTCTCGCTGTTTTGCCTGGCAGCTCCATCCTCAGCACCCTTCCACCAATATATTCACTCTCTCACCTCTGAACATGTCCAAACCATCGAAGTCTGCTCTCTCGAATCTTGTCTCCAAAACATCCAACTTTGGCTGTCCCTCTTATGAGCTCATTTCTAATCCTATCCAACCTGCTCACTCCCAGCGAGAACCTCAACATCTTCATTTCTGCTACTTCCAGTTCTGCTTCCTGTCGTTTCTTCAGTGCCACCGTCTCCAATCCGTACATCATGGACGGCCTCACCACTGTTTTGTAAACTTTGCCCTTCATCCTAGCAGAGACTCTTCTGTCACATAACGCACCAGACACCTTCCGCAAGCTGTTCCAACCTGCTTGGACCAGTTTCTTCACTTTCTGACCACACTCACCTCTGGATTGTTGACCCTAAATATTTTAAGTCCTCCACCCTCACTATTTCTTCACCATTTAGCCTCACTCTTCACCCTCAACCTTTCTCATTCACGCACATATATTCTGTTTTACTTTGGCTAATCTTCATTCCTCTCCTTTCCAGTGCATGTCTCCATCTTTCTAATTGTTCCTCTGCATGCTCCCTGCTTTCACTGCATATCACAACATCATCTGCGAACATCAAGGTCCAAGGGGATTCCAGTCTAACCTCATCTGTCAGCCTATCCATTACCACTGCAAACAGGAAGGGGCTCAGAGCTGGTCCCTGACGCAGTCCCACCTCCACCTTAAATTCTTCTGTCACACCTAAGGCACACCTCACCATTGTTCTGCTGCCATCATACATGTCCTGTACTATTTTAACATACTTCTCTGCCACACCAAACTTACGCATGCAGTACCACAGTTCCTCTCTTGGTACTCTATCATAGGCTTTCTCGAGATCCACAAAGACACAATGTAGCTCCTTCTGACCTTCTCTGTACTTTTCCACTAGCATCCTCAAGGCAAATAATGCATCTGTGGTACTTTTTCTAGGCATGAAACCATGCTGTTGCTCACAGATACTTACTTCTCTCCTGAGTCTAGCCTCCACTACTCTTTCCCATAACTTCATTGTGTGGCTCATCAACTTTATTACTCTATAATTCCCACAGCTCTGAACATCACCTTTGTTCTTAAAAATGGGAACTAGAGCACTTTTCCTCCATTCTTCAGGCATCTTTTCACCCGATAGTATTCTGATGAATAAGTTGATCAAAAACCCCACAGCCATCTCTCCAAATTGCTTCCATTCCTCCACCGGTATGTCATCAGGACCAACTGCCTTTCCATTTTTCATCCTTTGTAGTGCCTTTGTGACTTTCCCCTTACTAATCATTGCCACTTCCTGATCCTTCACACTTGCCTCTTCAACTCTTCCTTCTCTCTCATTTTCTTCATTCATCAACTTCTCAAAGTATTCTTTCCATCTATTTAGCATACTACTGGCACCAGTCAACACATTTTCATCTCTATCCTTAATCACCCTTACTTGCTGCAGATCCTTCCCATCTCTATCCCTCTGTCTGGCCAACCTGTAGAGATCCTTTTCTCCTTCTTTCGTGTCCAACCTGGTGTACATGTCTTCATATGCCTCTTGTTTAGCCTTTGCCACCTCTACTTTTGCCTTACGTCGCATCTCGATGTACTCCTTTCGCCTCTCCTCAGTCCTCTCAGTGTCCCACTTCTTCTTCGCTAATCTCTTTCCTTGTATGACTCCCTGTATTTTGGGGTTCCACCACCAAGTCTCCTGCTCCCCTTTCTGACCAGAAGACATCCCAAGTACTCTTCTGCCTGTCTCTCTGATTACCTTGGCTGTCGTAGTCCAGTCTTCTGGGAGCTTCTGCTGTCCATCGAGAGCCTGTCTCACCTCTTTCCGAAAGGCCGCACAACATTCTTCCTTTCTCAGCTTCCACCACATGGTTCTCTGCTCTACATTTGTCGTCTTAATCGTCCTACCCACCACCAGAGTCATCCTACACACCACTATCCTGTGCTGTCGAGCTACACTCTACCCTACCACTACTTTACAGTCAGTAATCTCCTTCAGATTACATCGTCTGCACAAAATATAATCCACCTGCGTGCTTCTACCTCCACTCTTGTAAATCACTATATGTTTCTCCCTCTAATGGAAATAAGTGGTCACTACAGCCATCTCCATCTTTTTTGCAAAGTCCACCACCATCTGTCCCTCAAAGTTCCTTTCCTGGATGCCGTACTTACCCATCACTTCTTCATCGCTGCTGTTTCCTTTACCAATATGTCCATTACAATCTGCACCAGTCACAAATCTCCCGCTGTCTGGGATGCTCAGAACTACTTCATCTCAGTCTAATTTCTCTTTCAACTCTAGGTCACATTCTTCCTATGGGGCATAGCTGCTAACCACATTATACATAGCACCCTCAATTTCAAATTTTAGTCTCATCACTCGATCTGATACTCTTTTCACCTCCAAGACATTCTTAGCCAGCTCTTCCTTTAAAATAACCCCTACACCATTTCTCTTCCCATCTACTCCGTGGTAGAATAATTTAAACCCTGCTCCTAATCTTCTAGCCTTACTACTTTTCCAGCTGCTCTCTTGGATGCACAGTATATCAACCTTTCTCCTAATCATCATGTCAACCAACTCCTGAGCTTTTCCTGTCTTACAATCTAATTCATTAATTGTCATTTACAGGTTTCTCATCCCATCATATCCAAAGTGATACATCTTTGGAGCAAAGTGGTTCACAACACTGTGGTATTCCTCGATACTAGAGGTCTGTCCCAGTGGAGATAGCTTCATCACATCATTACTCAAATAGGCACTTTCAGTTATGTCTGCCAGCTCTTCGGACTCACTTGACCCTACATCTGACAATTGTGCATATGGCTATGGCAGTAAGCAAGTGAATTATACATAAACAGTTATTTTTTTATTCTGAAAAACAACCAAATAATCTAAACTTCAGGGAACTTGCCACTGCTAACATTTCAACATTTCGTTTATCATAAGCTCGTCTTTTAGGTTTATGGTTACAGTTCTTATTGGTGAAAGGCACGAGTGGATAGTTGGACAGGCACATGGCAGTAACCTTGGCTTTCTGCAAGATAAAACAAAAAACATTTCATTCACATTTTCAATTTGGAATATTTTGTCAGATCAGAGTAATGTCCATTGTTCACAGCACATTCTTTGTGTTATTTACATGCATTTAGCCCGTATTATAATGCACCAAACACTTGAGAGCACACACTGCTGTCGTCGAATTTGAGGAAGACCTCAGTTTCAACAGTACATTAACTTTATCCAGTGTCCAAATTTCGTCACTTTCTAAACATCATATTGTACTTACATTTAAAACGAGGTAGATACTTGTGAATACTAAACAATTGAACACAGACGTAATAGAACATGGACGTACTTACTTGCTAGCAAAACTAATTGAACCCTGTACGGGGTTTTCAAAGCAGTCTGCCGTGAAATGCTTGGAACATAATACTGTTGACTTTGACTTGTAACTCCAATGCGCCGCTTTGTCTTCACAAACCTAGTCCATATCTTGCCTATCCGTTTGTTTTTCGGCCATTCATGTACGGTGACTCTGTAAGCGTTTGTCGCAAAATAGCCGTATGCTACACACTTCCTCACCATCTTTGCTTGCTTTTTCACTTTCTGCCTAAATGATGCTTGGATGTGATGTTAGATTCCGGAGAGAACCGGAACATGCAGAACCTAGTGACTTTTCGAACAAAATCTTGAAACTGACTTTGATGTTAATTGATTTCATTTCTGTTGTGTTTAGAATTTCTTAACTTCAAATACTTGGGGTCAACAATACAGAGCAAGGGAGAGTGTGGTAAGGAAGTGAAGAAATGGGTCCAAGCGTGGTGGAACAGTTGGCAGAAGGTGTTTGGTGTTCTATGTGACAGAAGAGTCTTTACTAGGATACAGGGCAAAGTTTATAAAACAGTGGCGATCCTGGCCATGATGTACGGATTACAGACAGTGGCACTGAAGAGACAACAGGAAGCAGAACTGGAGGTGGCAGAAATGAAGATGTTGAGGTTCTTGCTACGAGTGAGGAGGTTGGATAGGATTAGAAATGAGCTCTTTAGAGGGACAGCCAAAGTTGGATGTTTTGGAGACAAATTTAGATATCGCAGACTTACATGGTTTGGATATGTTCAGAGGCAAGAGAGTGAGTATCTTGGTAGAAGGGTGCTGAGGATGGAGCTGCCAGGCAAAAGAGTGAGAGGAAGACCAAAGAAAAGGTTGTGGTTGTTTTGAGGGGGGACATGAGGACCGTGGGTGTTGGAGAGGAAGATGCGCAAGATAGGCTTGGATGGAAAAAGCTCCCTCCAAAGATTTTCTATTGGGTTCAGGTCAGGAGACTGACTAGGCCACGCCAGAACCTTGATATGCTTCTTACAGAGCCACTCCTTGGTTTTCCTGGCTGTGCGCTTCGGGTTATGGTCATGTTGAAAGACCCAGCCACGACTCATCTTCAATGCTCTGACTGAGGGAAAGAGGTTGTTCCACAAAATCTCACAATACATGGCCGCAATCATCCTCTCCTTAATACAGTGCAGTTGTCCTGTCCCATGTCCAGAGAAACATCCCCACAGCATAATGCTACCACCCCCATGCTTCACAGTAGGGATGGTGTTCTTAATTTGGAACTCATCATTCGTCTTCCTCCAAACATGGTTAGTGAAATTATGACCAAAAAGTTCCATTTTGGTCTCATATGACCACAAAACTTTCTCCCATGACTCCTCTGTATCATCCAAATGGTCATTGGCAAACTTAAGACAGACCTTGACATGCTGGTTTAAGCAGGAGAACCTTCCGTGCCATGTATTATTTCAAACCATGATGTCTTAGTGTATTACCAAGAGTCAATTTGGAAATGGTGGTCCCAGCTCTTTTCAGGTCATTGAAGAAGTCCTGTCGTCTAGTCCTGGGCTCATTCTTCACCTTTCTAAGGATCATTGAGACCCCACGAGGTGATATCTTGCATGGGGATCTACTCCGATTGAGCTTGACTGTCATGTTTAGTTTCTTCTATTTTCTAATGATTGCTCCAACAGTGGAACTGTGAAAATGAACTCCATACCCCTTTCTAGCTGTGTTGAGTTGTACAATTTTGTCTCTGGTGTCTTTTGACAGCTCTTTGGTCTTGGCCATGTTACAAGTTTGAGTCTTACTGATTGTATGGGGTGGACAGGTGCGTTCATGCAGCTAACGACCTCACACAGCTGGATCTGATTAAGGATACTACATGGAATGGAGGTCGACTTTTAAAGGCGGACTAACAGGTCTTTGAGGGCCAGAATTTAAGATGATAGACCGGTGCGGTCTGGTCTTTGCCAAATCGTTGTACTGCTACAGTGAAGAAAATAAGTATTTGAACACCCTGCTATATTGCTAGTTCTTCCACTTAGAAATCATGGAGGGGTCTGAAATTTTCATCGCAGGTGAATGTCCACTGTGAGAGAGATCATTTAAAAAGAAAATCGATCAGTCACAATGTATGATTTTTTTCACGATTTATTTGTGTGATCCAGCTGCAAATAAGTATTTGAACACCTGAGAAAACCAATGTTATTTGGTACAGTAGCCTTTGTTTGCAGTTACAGAGGTCATACATTTCCTATTGTTCACCAGTTTTGCACACACTGCAGGAGGGATTTTGGCCCACTCCTCCACACAGATCTTCTCTAGATTAGACAGGTTTCTGGGCTGTTGCTGAGAAACATAGAGTTTCAGCTCCCTCCAAAGATTTTGTATTGGATTTAGGTCTGGAGATTAGCTCGGCCACGCCACAACCTTGATATTTTTGAGTTTGAGTCATACTGATTGTATGGGGTGGAGAGGTGTCTTTATGGAGATAATGACCTCACACAGGTTTATTTGATTCAGGATAATACAAGGAGTGGAGGTGCACTTTTTAAAGCCGGACTAACTGGTATTTGAGGGTCAGACTTCTAGTTTATAGACAGGTTTTCAAATACTTATTTTCAGCTGTATCACACAAATAAATCATTTAAAAAAAATCATACATTGTGATTTCTGGATTTTTCTTTTTAGACTATCCCACTCACAGTGGCCATACACCTACAATGAAAATTTCAGACCCCTCCATGATTTCTAAGTGGGAGAACTTGCAATATAGCAGGGTGTTCAAATGCTTATTTTCATCACTGTAGCAGTACAACGATCTGGCAAGAACCAGACCGCACGCGTGACAATATTTACATGGAGCATCATCACCAAAATGAGATGCAGGGTGTTCAAATACTTTTCTTCACTGTAAATTCCTGTATTTTAAATATTTGCCATTATTGTGGAACTTCACCTGGCTTTAGTCTCGTGGAAATGGCTTCTAAAGTCTGGATATATATTTCTAATAAAAAGAATTCATTTACTGAAGGCTCTGTTGATGCAGTTAAATAGGGAGGGAATGACCAGCGGACATAAGGATGGGAAATAATTGGTGGCAAAAGGGCAGGGTGCTGATTGAGTGATACAGTATGACAAGTTTGTGGATTGCAGATAAAGAGGAGTTAAACGCTCTCGATAACTGCAGGGCGGGCTCTCCATGGGGGATTGTTGTTTATGAAGGAAGTCTCGTTGCTCATTTTTTAAATCTTGCATTGCATCCTTTAGCACTCTCAGTACAGAGTGTGTGCTTGTGTGTGTGCATGAGTGTGTGTGCGTGCGTGTGTGTGTGTGTATGTGTGTGTGTGTGTGTGTGTGTGTGGTGTGTGTGTGTGCGCGTGTCCGTGTGCGTTTGTGTGTGTGTGAGGGATGGGGGATTTGGACAACCAGTAATTGTGCAAGTTCAAGTTGAGAAGTCTGTAATTTTCCTCATATGCACACTTTAAGTGTGAGAGACAGAATGTGGAAAAAATCCTGGATCTCTCGTATTGTTCATTTACTGTAGAATTTATTTGTATATCCCTGTAGAAAACAAATATTTGAACAAGTATCAATCAGTGATAAATTTGGGTTTATCAGACCTGATATTTCATCTTGAAGAAGCTCTTTAGCCTACACACTTAACATGGCACCCGTTTGAACTTCATATCTGTAAAGACACCGGACCAAGCCCTCAAACGGTCAGAAAATGGTAAATGGACACCACAAATACAGTGTTTTTTTTTTTTTTTGCACACCATCAGAGTGCCCAAAGCCCTTTACAAAACCTCATATTCACCAACTCACACACCAGTGGGAAGCTGCTTCTGTGCAAGGTACTGCCAGGCCCACTGGGAGCAAATTAGGGTTCAGTGTCTCGCCGAAGGACACATTAAGACAGTTGGAGCCAGGATTCTAACCATCAACCCTTCAGTCACTCGACAACCTGCTCCACCAACTGAATCACAGCCGCCCAAACCTATTCCAACTTCTCCACCTTGGCCAAGACATGGCCATTGTGCCGTTTAAGAATTATGGGGGTGCTGTACTGCGAATGCTTTTGACTAGCTGAGAATTTAAAAGATTGAAGTCTGAACCAGAGTCTATGAATGCAGTTGTCCTGAGTGGCTGTCCTCCCGAAGACAGGGTGACAAGAGGAAGTGTTTGGTGCGGACTGTCCTGAATGAGGTTGAGAGTCAGAGTTCGGAGTGATGTACCAGCTGGGCTGTCGAAGAACACCAGACACAAAATTGTAGACCTGCACAAGGCTGAGATGAACTACAAGAGGCGGGCAACTAGGTGAAAAGAAATTTGCTGTTTGTGTAATTGTTAAAAGACAGAGGAAATAGAAGATGACTGACAATCTCCCTTGACCTGGAACTCCATGCAAGATCTCACCTCGAGGGATATTAATGATCTCGAGAATGGTGAGAGATTCACCCAAAACTACATGAGGGTACTTGTCAATGACCTGAGGAAAGCTGGGACCACAGTCACAAAGATTACCATGAGTAACACACTACATCATCATGGATTAAAATCCTCCAAGACCCCGAAAGGTCCTCCTGTTTATACCAGTCCAGGCAGTCACTGGTCAACTTTAGAGTCCTCCAGTCAGAGGGGGATTGAGAGAGTGCCATGTGGTCAGATGAGACCTAAATAGAAGTTTTTGGTAAAACTCCACTCACTGTGTTTGGAAGAAGAATGATGAGTGGCATCCCAGTAATGCCTTATCCACTGTAAAGCATGGGAATGTAAACATCATGTTTTGGGGCTCCTTTTATTATTATTTTTTTTTTTTACAAAGGGGACAGGACGACTGATCCGTATAAAGGAGAGGATGAATGGGGCCATGTATAGTGAGATTTTAGGCAATAACCCACCTTCCCTCTGCAAGAGCACTGAAGGTGGAATGTGGCTGGGTCTTCCAACATGACGATGACTCCAAACACACTGCCAAGGCAACTACGGAATGGCCCTAATAGAAGCATTTCAAGGTTCACGAATGGCCTACAAGTTTCGAGACTTCAACCCAATAGAAAATCTGTGGAGGGAGTTATAAATTTGTGTTGGTCAGATAAGCCCCGAAACATGACAAATGCTTGAGAGAGTTGGCCTTAATACAGTACCTGCTAAAGTGTGCACAAATCTATCATGGGTGTCTGACGAGCAGATGCGCTCACCTGCGGCTCGTTTTGGTGATTACGGTCCATGTATATATTGCTACGCGTGCTGTCCGGTACTTCCCAGATTTTTGGACTATGTCATGTCACGTTCCTGCAATCCTTTGCCTATGTCCTTGCTACTCTGTGTACCGAACTGTGCCTCATTAATTAAACTGCCTTCACGCCTGTCAATTTTGGTACTGGTGCTTTTTTTGGACTACCTCCCTGTGTTTCGACCTCAGCTTAAATAAAGACGCTTCCCGAACTGTGCCTGGTCTCGTGAGTTGTGCATTTTGGGTTCAGCCTCGTGTTCTGGTCATGATAGAACGATCTGGCCGGCACATTGACCCAGCCGAGTCAGATCGGGTGCGCAACGTCCTCAGGGCTCAAAGAAGGCATCTCAACGAACATCTCTAGATGATTGCTCGCCAGTTGGACCAGCTGAGCAACCAGTTTCGAGAGGTATTTGCCTGGCTTAGTTCCCTGTCCGCATCCTTCCTCAATGGAGCTGATGCCAGCCCGGCGCCAGTTTCTGCCGCGAGATCCTTCCGTGTCCACGAGCCACTCCCCTCGCCGGTCCCCGGTGCACATTTGGGTGTCTGCTCTCCACTCTCCCGTCTGGAGCGTTTTTGGGGGACTATGGTAGTGTCAAGTCATTCAGGCAGCTGCCTTTCCCTCTGACAGAGCCAAGATCGCATTCGTTATTTCTCACGTGACGGGACGCGCTGAAGAATCCTGAGTGGAGCCACGACACAGACAAGTGTTGGACGCAGGCGTCCTTCATGAAGTCCATGGCGCAAGTGTTCCAGTATGCATCCCCTGAACGCGAAGCGGAAAACTCTTTGATCACGCTGCCCAAGGCAAGTGCCAGTTCTCCGATTACACCATTGACTTCCGCATTCTTGCAGCTGAAAGCCAGTGGAACAACAGGGTGCTCTTAGATCCATTCTTTCAAGGGCTGTCCCCCTCGGTAAAGGACCAGCTGATCCCGCTAGACTTGCCGACAGACCTGGATGCACTCATCGCTCTAACTTTAAAAATAGACAGACTCAAAGATCGGGATCAGGATAGCGCCTGCCGGAGGGACAAACCTGCCCGTATCAGGGATGCTGACACTCCTCAAGGTACGTCTAATCAGGTGGAGAAGCCCAGGCAGATGGGCCGCCCCTGCCTGTCACCAGAGGAACGCCTACACCGGCAGAGTGTAGGACTTTGCTTCTACTGTGGGCAGTCAGGGCACACGGTGACCCACTCCCCAGTCAAACCAGCTGGTACTTCACCTTGAACTCTGACTAGGGTGCATCTCAACCTCATTCAGGACAGACCGGATCAAGCACTTCCTCTTGTCACCCTGTGTTCGGGAGGACAGCCACTCAGGACAACTGCATTCATAGACTCTGGTTCAGACGGCAATCTTTTAAATTCTCAGCTCGTCAAAAGCATCTGTCTAAGGACTTTCGCAGTACAACGCCCAATAATGGTTACACGGCAAATGGCAGTTTCCTTGGCAAATTAACCCACCGCACTCAGACGCTCACCCTGACATTTCAGGATTCACAACATATCAGCTTCTACGTTTTTGACACCATGGGCGATAACATAATCATGGTGGGTCCCCGGCTGAGAACATATAACCCCCAAATTGACTGATCGACCGGGAAAATCAGGCCCTGGGGAGCCAAGTGTGCACATACGTCCCTCTCGTCCCAGGAAGCAGAGAGGGAAGAGGCCGCTAAAATGCCACGAGATGAGCCGGACCTATCTTCAGTCCCCTCCCATTACCATGACCTAAAGGAAGTATTTTCCAAGAGTAAGGCCAAGTCGCTTCCTCCTCACATGCCATATAATTGCGCCATTGACCTGCTGCCCGGCTCCCCATCCCCTCACGGGAGACGAGATTCTCTTTCAGGTCCAGAGCATCAATTCGTGAAAGCATTGGTGGAGGAGTTGCTGGCGGCAGGACTGATTCGGCCCATGTCGTCCCCAGCTGTGGCAGGCTTCTTTTTTGTAGAAAAGAAGGAAAAGACCCTGCGGCCCTGCATTGATTACCAAGGACTGAATGACATGATAAAGAACAGTTACACTCTCCCCGTCATTGCTACAGCCTTGGAACTTCTGAAAGGGGCCAAGGTTTTCACCAAGCTGGATTTGAGAAATTAAAACAACCTAGTGTGGATAAGAGAGGGGGATGAGTGGAAAACGGCTTTCAACAGGCCCATGAGGCATTATAAGCATTTGGTGAAGAGTAGTGGAGGGTAGACTCAGGACAGAAGTCAGTATCTGCTCGCAACAGTGTGGTTTCATGCCTAGAAAGAGTACCACAGAAGCAGTATTTGCCTTGAGGATGCTAATGGAAAAGTACAGAGAAGGTCAGAATGAGATACAGTGAAGAAAATGAGTATTTGCACACCCTGCTATATTGCAAGTTCTCCCACTTAGAAATCATGGAGGGGTCTGAAATTTTCATCATATGTGCATATCCTCTGTGAGAGAGATAATCAAAAAATAAAAATCCAGAAATCACAATGTATGATTTTTTTTTTTAATAATTTATTTGTGTGATACAGCTGCAAATAAGTATTTGAAGACCTGAAAAAACCAACATTCATATTTGGTACAGTGGCCTTCGTTTACAATTACGGATGGTCGAACGTTTCCTCTAGTTGTTCAACAAGTTTGTACAAACTGCAGGAGGGATTTTGGCCCACTCCTTCACACAGATCTTCTCTAGGTCAGACAGGTTTCTGGGCTGTCGCTGAGAAACATAGAGTTTCAGCTCCCTCCAAAGATTTTCTATGGGGTTTAGGTCCGGAGACTGGCGAGGCCACGGCCGAACCTCGATATGGTTCTTACGGAGCCACTCCTTGGTTTTCCTGCCTGTGCACTTCGGGTCATTGTCATGTTGAAAGACCCAGCCACGACCCATCTTCAATTCTCTGACTGAGGGAAAGAGGTTTTTCCACAAAATTTCACAATACATGGCCGCGGTCATCCTCTCCTTAATACAGTGCAGTCGTCCTGTCCCATGTCCAGAGAAACACCCCAAAGCATAATGCTACCACCCCCAGACTTCACAGTACGGATGGTGTTCTTAATTTGGAACTCATCATTCGTCTTCCTCCAAACACGGTTAGTGGAATCATGACCAAAAGGTTCAATTTTGGTCTCATCTGACCACAAAACTTTCTCGCGTGACTCCTCTGTATCCTCCAAATGGTCATTGGCAAACTTAAGACGGGCCTCGACATGTTGGTTTAAGAAGGGCAACCTTCCGTCTGCTGCATTATTTCAAACCATGACGTCTTAGTGTATTACCACCAGTCACCTTGGAAACAGTGGTCCCAGCTCTTTTCAGGTCATTGACCAAGTCCTGTCATGGAGTCCTGGGCTGATTCCTTTCCTTTCTAAGGATCATTGAGACCCCACAAGGTGATATCTTGCATGGGGCTCAACTCCGATTGAGTTCTTTAGTTTCTTCCATTTTCTAATGATTGCTTCAACAGTGGACCTGTTTTCACCAAGCTGCTTGGCAATTTCTCCGTAGTCCTTTCCAGCTGTGTGGAGTTGTACAACTTTGTCTCTGGTGTCTTTGGACAGCTCTTTGGTCTTGGCCATGTTACAAGTTTGTGTCTTACTGATTGTATGGGGTGGACAGGTGTCTTTATACAGCTAACGACCTCACACAGGAACATCTGAATCAGGATAATACATACTGGAGGTGGACTTTTAAAGGTGGACTAACAGGTCTTTGAGGGTCAGAATTCGAGCTGACAGACAAGTATTCAAATACGTATTTGCAGCTGTATCACACAAACAAATCGTTAAAAAAAATCATACATTTTGATTTGTGGATTATTCTTTTTTGATTATCTCTCTCACAGTGGCCATGGACCTACAATGAAAATTTTAGACCGCTCCATCATTTCTAAGTGGGAGACCTTGCAATATAGCAGGTTGTTCAAATACTTATTTTCTTCACTGTGCGTGTTGAGTACGACAGCAGAAGGACAGTCATGCAACTTGGATGTATTGTAGACAGTACCTTTCGTTTAGAGGTAGCTCTCTGTAAAGGGTGTGGTGGATCTGCTCACAGGAAATTCACAGTAGCATAGACAGGAAATGGTGTTGTTGAAAGACAGACAAATAGTTATCAAAGATATTTCGAGCTGTTTTGTTATCAACAAAATGACATTCAATGGTTTTAAACTTTTTTTTATAGAGACAAAACTGAAGATTGGCCTGGTTAGTGACATTTAAGTGATTGTTGAAAATACCAAATGTGTCATAAAAGCTTGATGTGCTGGCATTTGATGGCAAAATCTGTGATCTGTTCTCTGTGGCCATTATATACCAAGTTATATACTTTATAATTTAAAAACGAAAACTTCATGATTGTTTTATTTTTTTAAATACAGTCCAAACTAATACAACCACAACATCATCATTACCCATGAAACGTGTATTTTTTTACATTTTTTATTTTATTCTGAGGTAAAAGAAGACACAATGCTTCAGTTATTCACATAAGCATATCACAGGAAACAGAACGATATCAGTGTGTCATTTCGCAGGCAAATATATATATATATATATATATATATATATATATATATATATATATATATATATATATATATATAGTAAACGCAAGTTTCTTTCAGCTTGTCCCATTCGGGGTCGCCACAGCATGATGTCTCAGATGAATGCTCATATTTCTTTGGCACAGTTTTTACACAGTATGCCCTACCTGACACAACCCCTCAGAGGCCCCAGTGAAATCTTAACTTGCAACCCCTGGTTTACCAAGCCAATGTTCTAACCACTGAGCTTTGGAGACAGACAACAGCTGCAGTTATTATGGTGACGGCACGGTGGCCTCACAGTTCTGAGGACCGGGGTTCAATCCTGGCCCCGCCTGTGTGGAGTTTGCATGTTCTCCTTGTGCCTGCATGGGTTTTCTCTGGGCACTCCGGTTTGCTCCCACATCCTAAAAACATGTAACATTAATTGGACACTCCAAATTGTCCCTAGCTGTGATTGTCAAGGCTACTGTTGTCTGTCTCCATGAGCCCTGTGATTACTCCTGCTTGATGACTGCTGGGATGGGTCCAGCTCTCCTGCGACCCTTGTGAGGATAAGGAGCTCAAAAAAAATGGATGGATATTGTGGTAGGTCCACCCACAGGTTCTAATGGGTGCTTATAGAGGCATGTATGGATGGCAAAAATAATTAACACCTATATAGCACTTTCCAAAGCACTCAAAGATTCTTGAAATTGTGCACATTATTTGTTTACCCCACAGTCACATTGATAAACTACTGTACTTATGTAGCCATAGCTAACTGAAGGGTGGGTGCTATTCTTGGCCTCGGGCCCCTGCGTCCGCTGCCAAACATTCATTCCTCTGCACCACGGTGCCCCCACGACACCCCCAGGATTCCAGTTAAATGTGCAACATACGGTTGTACAATTACAATAACAATCAAGAAAACTCAGTAACCTTTCACAGTAAAAAGGTATTGTGGTTTATTTTCAAATATTCTGTTTGATAGCACACACTTTGGCATTGTCAAAAAAGTAACACTCATAAAAATCAAGCTACAACCTCATTTTAATGTCCAAGTACTGTACTGTATTGCCTTTGACGGGACCGTCGACCTTTCCAACATGGCCGCTTCGTAGTCATGTACCCGGTGGGAATAATGGTAAAGATCGATAAAGGGAGCAGGGCAAAGGCTCATTCAAATGTTGATAGTTCTTTTTTTTTTGTCTTAAATTTGCAGAAAACTTTCACCTTAAATAATAATTCTTTTTTTTTTTTAGTTGTTATGATACAAGATCCGTCAGCTGACGTCCTTTCAAACGTAAAGATTGTGTTGCGAGGACCTTATTGCACAAACGTGTCTCTTTGTTGGCGGCTAGCGAGCTAAGCTAAACCAGACTAGCGAGTCCTAAAAGCCTTCGACGTGCACCGAGACACCAAGACGGAAGGAAGGCTGTTTGAAGACACTAAAGTAGTGATTGTCGTACTTGGACATAAAAGACGTCGTTAAGGGCGCGCCTGAGTATAGTCAGAAAATATTTTTTTTTTACATGATTATTATCCACTATATAAAAGTCCCAAAATAGTGATTGGGGAGAAATGAATGATTGAGGACTTTTGAACACAATCAATCTTTATTCATTTTCTATGAAGAGCTCACTTCCCGTTTCCTGTTTTCGATGAACTGCGAATGAGTCCAAGCTAACTAATAATTACTTGGCATCTTTTTGTCATTTTAAACTTGCCACATTTCATGGACGAGAATGACTCGCCACGGGAAAAATTGCACAGCTGGAGCCGTTTACACGTATCACGAGAAAAAGAAAGATACAGGTAAGAAATGGGTAGTTGGTTTCCTCAGCCCTGTTAACTACCTTGTGGATGCAGTTTAAAACGTAATTAAATTGGGAATCAAGTAAAATATGCCCGAAAACAGAACGTCTATCTTTGAATTTGCCCTATAGCGCTAAGAATTCACGATAGATGTATTGTCCTTTATTTTATTCATTGTCCTTGTGACACTATCAATGACCAAAAAAACAATGACTAACTTAAAAAAAAAGTAATAGCCTACGTGTTCAGACAACAAAAAACAACTAGACAGAGACTTTAATCCTGAAAAGTAGATTTTTTATTTTGTTAGTCCCTTTTAACAGTAAGACCTTTGTCATCATAAACTTACCGTTAAATATAGAAAAACGAAAAGGTACTTAAAGAGTTATTCAAAAACAAGGCCGCACATAAATACATTGGTAAATGTTTGCAAACAGTTAAAAAAACGTTAAAGTTTCTACATAAAAGATAAATACAACAACGCTGTATTAAACAAATAAACAGATTAAAAAAGACAATGAAACACTACC
Source organism: Syngnathoides biaculeatus (assembly GCF_019802595.1). Lineage (NCBI taxonomy): Eukaryota > Metazoa > Chordata > Actinopteri > Syngnathiformes > Syngnathidae > Syngnathoides > Syngnathoides biaculeatus. Next base: position 3,949,093 of record NC_084655.1, read on the forward strand.
CTTTGACAACACCGCTTGTAAATAAAGAAGTCCTTTAAATCATGATGGCTTTGGGGGACGATTCACAGTGGTGCCTTTCAAACTTTTTTGTGTAAATCTCGACGATTTACTCACCAAATACATGTGTATATCCAGTTGTAAAAGACAAGCGGAAGCGAATTAACAGTCCAATTTCTTATCGCCGAACACATTGACTACGGCATTAAATATGGGTCCTCTATGCCGAGTTTACCTAATTTTACCCCGTACCTTCGGGTTTTTTTTCACCTTCTAAATGTTTAACAGTCTCGGACAGGACTCTGGGCGTTTTGCTAGAAGACATATTTTCATGTTGTCTCCAACCAACGTAGCATTGAACAATGTGTTACTATACTGGAAATATGGCCAGTCACATGATTTCGGTGACGTAGGTGCACGAGCTCTATAGAATAACCGTCAGAAATTGGATGGGTGGATGTTCCATGTTATATGATAAAGCACAAAACTTGGTTCATATGTCTTTTTTTTTTTACCCAAGTAGCATACACAGACTCAGGTTCAGGTTACTGCAGTATTAACAATTGCATAATATACAAATTTATTTGTTTTTGTAAAATTTGGGCTTTGCAAAATTTTTTCTGGTTGTTGTTTGGGTTAATTTTTGCAACACGAGGTCACTTTGTTAGAAACTTTGTTTGCAGCCTGTCTGCCTCACAGTTGAGAGGCTCCATGTTTAAATCTCTGTTCAGGCCCTTCTGTGTGGCTTTTTCATGTTCTGCTTGTGCTTCTGTGAATTTCTTCACATTCCAAAAACTTTTCACGTTAGGTTAATTCCGGATTCAAGTTTGTCCATTGGTGAAAATGTGAGTGTGAGTATGTGTTCGTTTTTGCGCCTATGATTGATTGGCGCCCAGTCCTGGGTGTATCCCACCTGTAACCTAAAGTCAACTGAGCTAGGTTCCCACATCCCCAAAGGGAACAAGCCTTCTAGAAATTGGATGGGTGAAATGTATGTTAAACACTGTACCTACAATAGGTAGATTCTTTGGCTCTCCATCAGTTACAAATACTCTAAGTTTAAATAAAAGAAACAATGTGAGCTTGTTTGTGTGTTCTCGTCCTGCTCAGCCGCATCGGGTTACGGCACACAGAGCATTCGTCTTGGTAAAGATGCCATCAAAGACTTTGACTGCTGCTGTTTATCCCTGCAACCTTGCCAGACTCCTGTGGTCACGTAGGTTTCTCAACACACACACACACACACAGATGCAATACAGTATAAGGACTTGAATGTTTTCAGATTTTGTCACATAACACATGAAAATTATGAATGGCTTTCACATTTTCTTTACTTATATGAAGCTCAGACTCTACTGATACATGGTTCGAGTTCTCAAACACAATATGTGCAACTTTCCTTTGAGCATTGGCTGAATCCCAATAAAACAAATGTAAGTTTGTGCTTTTACCTACAAAAATGTAGAAATGTTTCAGGGGTCTGAATACTTGCACATACTATCACCTATGAAAATTAGTTAATTTTTATAGTGTTATTTATATACATATATAATTGGTGTCTTTTCACGTAGAACTGTTAATTTCTGACTGATAATAAAGTTAGTTAAAAAAAATGCGTGGGAGAGAGAAGACAGCTGAGAGACAACACGTAATGTGCAGATCAGACCACAAGACAAATTTGCTCTTTTACTTTTGCACTATGTCAGACTAGTGCAATAAAATCTTATATTCCGATACCACCACATCCCATTATTTATTATCAGTGAGCTTTTATCTTTTCAATTCAAATGCTAAACTCGTTATCGTAGGGATGACAACATGAGTGGATCTTGCTAACACTATTATAAGAAAAAAATGTGTGTGTGTGTGTGTGTGGGGGGGGGGGGAATTGTGTGTCACCGGTGCTCAGGACAGGAGAGGATGTTCGTGGAAAGGCTTGCTTGAGGAACGCGGAGTGATAAGTGTTATAGAAAGGAAGCGGCAGAAGATGGTAGTAGTACAATTGCAGAGAGTTTACATAGTGTGACGTAGATTCAAGAAATGAAAGGAAGCTAATCATTGCACGAGAGCTTATCAAGCAGAAATAGTTGTCTTACACTACCCAAGTTCAATTAATGTTCTTAATTGACCCCTCCGTACAGGGCACTTAACCACGCCTCCTGAAGTTACGTCACCCCATGTGTGCAAGGATTGGGGATTCAATTGTGTGCAAGGAAGGATCAGACAAACAATTAGCAAAAATGGCGGCGCAGCAAGAAGAGACTAGAACGAAACTGTCCGATTTACCAGCTACCAGCTCTCACTCAGTCAGAGGAAGAGCGAGAAGCCACATAATATAATATTTTATAACCCAAAGATGAATTCGTCATTGACAGTTTCCTATTTTCGTGTTACCTATTACACTTGTGTGCAGAATCTGTATGTGTATCTGTATCGCCGTTTGTGAACCGCCGTATGAAGGAAAAGAAGGCGACGCTTGATTTACGAGTTGTTCCTCTCATTTTCTTTGTGTAACGTCACGTGCTCCCCTCAATAATTATTCTTGAATTAGTGCCGAACCTACGTAAGTCCCGACTGACAATCACGACTTTATAGTGTCCTCAAACATCCTACCTTCAGTCTTGGTGTCTCGGTGCACGTCGAAGGCTTTTAGGACTTGCTAGTCCGGTTTAGCTTAGCTCGGGAGCCACCGAACAGAGACACGTTTGTGCAGTCAGATCATCGCAAAATATCGCTCAACACAGATCAAGTGTGTCAATCATTCACACGTAGCTATGTTATGCAAGCGAAGAACTGCTAATTCATTTATATGAGACATGTATTGAAAATCAAATATAGGGCATACCTTTGTGCAAACAAAGTCCGGTTTAGCTTAGCTTGGGAGCGCCAAAGAGAGACACGTTTGTGCAGTCATCATCAACTTACCGTTAAATATAGAAAAACGAAAATGTACTTATAGAGTTATTCAAAAACATCGCAAAATATCGCTTAACACAGATCAAGTGTGTCAGTCATTCACACTTAGCTATGTTATGCAAGCGAAGAACTGCAAATTCATTTATATGAGACGTATTGAAAATGGAACGATTTTTTTTTAACGCAGTGTGCACACAAGGCGCCCCACATTATAAGGCGCCCTGTCTATTTAGGAGAGAATTTAATTGACCCCTCCGTAGAAATTGCGTCATCAGCGTCGCTGACCAATCAGAGGCCAGAGATCTGCATAAACCACGCCCCCTTTTTGGGCCCGCAGTTTCCTCAGACAACGTATTGTCCAGTATAGCTTTTGTTAGCGTTTTATCGCGTATTTGGGTTCTTTAACAATAGATATGGAGGTGTAGTCACGGACTTTATAATAGTGACGACAGGTATCCTGAAAGGCTAATTGGTGGAGTTCAATTCGTACCCTTTCCAAAACCGAAGACCCAGTACGAAAAAAGTCTTTGATGGATCAAACTTTGTGGAAGACCGCATGATCAACTGAATCCATCAACCGGAACAGATATTTTTGCACGAAGGTAAGCCCTATATTTGATTTTCAATACATGTCTCATATAAATGAATTAACAGTTCTTCGCTTGCATAATATAGCTAAGTGTGAATGATTGACACACTTGATCTGTGTTGAGCGATATTTTGCGATGATCTGACTGCACAAACGTGTCCCTTTGTTCGCGGCTACGGTAAACTGGACTCTGTTTGCACAAAGCTATGCCCTATATTTGATTTTCAATACATGTCTCATATAAATGAATTAGCAGTTCTTCGCTTGCATAACATAGCTAAGTGTGAATGACTGACACACTTGATCTGTGTTGAGCGATATTTTGCGATGATCTGACTGCACAAACGTGTCCTTTTGTTCGCGGCTAATGAGCTAAGCTAAACCGGACTAGCAGTCCTAAAAGGCTCCGACGTGCACCGAGACACCAAGACTGAAGGAAGGATGTTTGAGGACACTAAAGTAGTGATTGTCGTACTCGGTCGAGACTTACGTAAGTTCGGCACTAATTCAAGAATAATTATTGAGGGGAGCGCGTGACGTTACACAAAGAAAACGAGAGAAACAACTCTAAAATCAAGCCTCGCCTTCTTCTTTTCCTTCATACGGCGGTTCACAAACGGCTATACAGATACACATACAGATTCTGCACACAAGTGTAATAGGTAACACGAAAATAGGAAACTGTCAATGACGAATTCGTCTTTGGGTTATAATATATTATATTATGTGGCCTCTCGGTCTTCGTCTGACTCTGGAAAGATCTTGCGCTAATATCAATGGTTTCTCCGTCGATATGCATGTAAATACCATTGAAATACCACTCGCTGAAATACTTGAAGCCCTGCTGTCTGCTTTTCAACGATATTTCACTGTTAGCTAAGAATGCGAGTGAGAAATCAGCCGGTAAATCGGACAGTTTCGCTCTATTCTTTTCTTGCTGCGCCGCCCTTTTTGCTAATTGTTTATCTGACGTAGGCGCACGTGGCGTGACGTCAGTTCAGGAGGCGTGGTTAAGTGCCCTATACGGAGGGGTCAATTAAGAGCACATTATGGTTTTGAAAATACAGTACATTAAGGACAAAAACAACTTTGAGAGTTAAAATCCGCAAATATCTGGGGCCACGAACGGTGAACCACAAATAGGCAAGGGAATACTGTATACAGTAAATTAACACGTCATTTAAATGGACTTATTACTATTATGGGATCGGTGATCAGTTAACGTTTTTTTTTTAAAGCTTGCTATAAAAAGAAGTCATTGTGCAGACCTGGATTATGCACTCGTAGCAGGTAAATTTGGAGCCTCTCCAGAGTTTTTCTTTCTACACATTTACCGTAATTCACTGTTTGTAAAAGCACATGTATTATGCTGCAGATATCATCGTTTGATATTGGCAAATTGATGGGTTGAGCATGCATTTAAATCTTGCGTTCGTTTTGTTTTTTTTTGCAGTCCAGATGGATTCTTGTATGAAAAACAAGCTATTCTTGAATACATTTTGCATCAGAAGACGGACATTGCCAAGAAAATGAAGGTAAATTCTTCTTGATGATTTTTGGGGTGGCCTTAAATGGGTGTCATCTGTCTTTCGCACAGTGATCTGAGATAGTTTCCAAGTCCTCACAGCTGATAACAGGATAAGCGCTATTGACAATAGATGAATTTTTACTCGTTTTTTCCCTGTTGAAATGTAAATATTTAAACAAACTTTTGCATTTAAGTTGCATGGCTTTTTTTTGCATATTTTCGTCTAGGCCTATGAGAAGCAAAAACAAGCTCAGAAGAATGACAGTCAGCTTGAATCCAAGTCAGAGGAAAGAGAGAAAGTAGAGAAGTTTAAAACCAGGGAGAACAGCATCGTTTCCAAACCCATCAATCCTTTCACTTCAGGTATGTGTGTTACAAGATACAGTAGCAACTCTCTTGGCTTTGGAAAAGGTATTTTAATTTTTTCAACTTTTTCTCCTTAAGGGCAAAATAGAGTGGGTGAGAAAATCAGGATGGACAGTAGCTCCTCATCCTCAGCACCATCTTGCAGTGGTCCAGTGGCGTCTTCCAGCAAGAGTCTGCCCAGCTTCTGGATTCCTTCTCTGACACCTGAAGCAAAGCCCACCCTTCTCAAGAAACCAGTGAGTAGCTACTTGTGATGATCATTTACTTCAGGGTTTTTCTGCTTTCATCTAGATGGGCATTCAAATTTACATATGCCATCATCTCATTTTATATACAGTATGTTTTAAATTAGGGGACTGTCAGGCAGAAATACTAACCACTTGGCTCACCGTGCTCCGTATGGAGTGTAAATATTTTTATTTTATTTAGTGTGAGCAGGGAGATTTGGAGGTGACTCCACGCTGCCACACACCCTCTTGGTTCAGGCTCTTTCAATAACAGGTTTTTTTTTTTTTCTCCACCCATAATACTTGACGCCCCTTGCTGGTGAAAAGGAAGGCAAGGCAGCAGTTACACTGCATCCACAGTTGCAGCACCGTGGACCTTGCCTTTAGCATGTCTGCCTCACGGCTGAGAGTTGGCTATATTCATCAAATTCCACATAATTTGATCTCTTATTCACTCACTGAAGTGCATCACTTTGAAATCAAACATTTGACCTCCTGAATATAACGCTTGTCATTCACATTTTTACTTTTAAATCTTTTTCAGTATATTTTTCCATTACGATGTAACAGTGTAGTATACTGTTCTTTTATATCACTTTAGTTAATTATAATCTTTATATTATAACCATTGTCTTTCTTCTGAGGATGGTACAGAGATCTACATGGTTTTACTTCCTTAAATGTCAGATATAAAGGGCCATTTTGACCCTGAATAGCTACTACTCAAACATTTCTTGTACCTATTGAGAGCCTTTAATTGCTACTTTAGAGATGAGATTTTACAGCCATTTTATATTGTGCCTGCATGTTGTGTGAATTTGCCATCATTTTGGCCTGTTTGCCTTCGAGCTTTTATGTCATGATGGCCTTTGTTTGTTTTGTGTATTTGCATGGTGATGAAAAGAAGTTAACCTCTGAATCCAAAGCTCATCTGTGAGTCCTGAAATAAAGAAATGAGCGTGGATATGATGTACACAATCAGTTGTATTTATTAGTTTCCTCTCGTTTTTCTTCTGTGTCAATTTGTTGCCAGAGTAAGGCTGTGTTGTGTCCGATGTCAGGGCGGCCAATTAAAATGAATGAGCTGATCACGGTGCGGTTCACCCCAGTTGACCCGAGTCTGGACCGAGTGGCCCTGATCAACCGCCAGGTTAGATGATCACATCGCAATGTGAGACAGAATTGGTTTCGTCTTGAACACATTTAGACACAGCAAGAGTTCTATACTTTATAAACATTAAAGTAATGCACTAATTTAATAAGGAAATGTTGCTTGTCATCTGTTGATGTTAGTATTCTCAAGCAGGTTTCGATTTAAATGTGGGAGAGGCAAAATCTGACTAAAAAACAAATATGCAATCAAAAAACCTAAAACTACCACTGGGACATTTTTCACTTTGGGTTGCCATTGTTTTTAGCACCATGGCATGAAATGCAAATGTTCATAGCATTAGAGAGGTCTTTTATTATGTTATCGTTTTTTTAAATCATATTGGTTATCATAACATTTTGCCTGTATTACTCCTCTTACAATGATTTTCAATAGTTTTAGTTCTTGTATTTGCTCTCTTCTGCCTTCTTCCTCAGGACAGGTACGTCTGTGCAGTAACGAAAGATGTCCTTGGGAACAGCATTCCCTGCGCTGTCCTGCGACCTTCGTGAGTCACCCGTTCAATGTGTCTTTTCACAGTTGCCCGCATGTTCAAGAAAGGTATTTTAACACCATCTTGTGTTCAGGGGCAGCGTGGTGACCCAGGAGTGCGTGGAGAAACTCATCAAGATGGACATGACCGATCCTGTGAGTGGAGACAAGCTCTCCGACAAAGACATCATACCACTACAGAGGGTATGTGTAGACGTCAACATAACATACGTAGTTTAATATTGATCAGTAAATACAAGCGCGGAAAGACTGACTTTTAATTTTTAATAACTGTTTAGAGCTTTAAATCCTTACTGACACTTATTTTTCTGTAAAATAGCATCTTTGTAATGATTGCATTTGTGGTCTACAACAAGGGTTAGTACACTCCCCCCCATGTTGACCCACTAAACCAGGAGCCTCCAGAAACATTTGAGTAGCAGGGTACCAGAAAAAGGCATTGCATTTAGCGTATGTGGAGCTCTGTAAATGAAACATCTGCTGTCTACAATAAGGGTGGGGGGGGGGGGGGAGCTGTAGTAGTCATTGTCATTTTGTAGTTTTCAAAGTATAAAAGATTTGACACCCTATCTCTCTCTCTCTTTTTTTTTTAAACTAGTTCTTTTAATATGGCTGTTGCTGTACTATCTACTGAGGTATTAAAGTGTATCATGGTTGTCTTGAAAGTAACATTTTCAAACATATATTGATTTAAACAATATAAATTCAACATTTTCCCTAAGCTAATTTGAGTTGTGTCCTACTTATGACCTATTAACATTTAATGACTGACTTAAAAATACAGTGCCATTGTTTCCCCACTTTGTTTAAGATCATCAAACAAATGTAAATATCAGACAAATAGAATCCAAGTAAACTTAAAAGGGTATTTTTAAATTTGATTTCATTTATTAAGGGGGAAAAAAACCCTCATTGAAGTTTCTGGGCCCTTTCTGAAAAAGTAATGCCTCTAAACTCAACAGCAACAAGTGAAATCAAGTATTTTCTATAAGTGGCAATAGGTCTTTCAAAACTCTGAAGATATTTTGAACCAGAATTGCAAACATTGAAGTGAATATTATATGTAATTTTCACAATATAAATTTTAGAATGTATATAGAGATGTCGGTAGACCTTTAAGCGCCAACTGTCAACAATCTGACCAAAAGACCTTTGGTGCGATTATCTCTTTTCTAGCAATGTTCTGGATGTAAACGTGTCTTTTCTCAAATTGCCCAGAGTTAAGGTGATCTTGATGTCTTATGTTTTACAGGGAGGAACGGGATTTGCAGCTGCTGGTGTAGAGCTTAAGGCCAAAGAAGCCCGTCCAGTGATGCAAGTATAAACGATCTGTGAATTAGTATCATGGTATCTAAAAATGTAATTTTTGTAAACTGTAGGTAGTCAAAAAATGCCATTTTTGTCTGTAGCATTTGATACCTTGGACATGTTCATGAGTGTAGCAATTTTATTTTTGTGTTATTGGAGAAAGTTGAAATGCAAATAAAAAAGGAACTGGTCAGTTTTGTCTGTTATTCTACTCTTAGTTATGCTTAGATACCCTTTCTATTGCCATAGCGTCTTGCAAACACTCCTGCTGTTGTCACTCCAATAAATGTCCTCTTCCAGATATCTTATGAATGTACTGTATTTGTTTGGGAAACATGAAAGAAAAAGAAAAAAAAAAGTCATATTCTTCTGAGGTATCAACATTCACAGTTCGTCATGGCCGTCGACCTCCATGGCTCCGTAGTCTGTGATTGTACTGATCTTGATAAAGTCGAACTTGTCAAGCATCTCAGAAAACGTCAGAAGACCATCCTGATACGCACAGTAACAGGGAAGATGGAAAAACCAAAGCAACAATACAAGAGTGGCTTAATCATGGAAAAGATATTGTTGGAAACCCTGAGTAAATTGATAAGAAGGTATGGATGTTATAACTGTGCACACAAAAACAAATTATTAAATGGCATTTGTACATAATTGAAATCTTCTGTTAGGCTTGCCTATTAAAACTGCAAAGAAAATTATAATTTAAAGGACATATTGCATGACCATCTTCATCTAGTTCTGTGCACTAGTCATGCACAATCTCAAGCCTTTGCTAACAACCCATTTTGCAACTGATTGTGAAACCTAGTTGCAAATATCCCAATTTATTTCCTTTAAAGAGTAACATTATGACTGCAGTATTAAGAATATTCAATGCAGGATGTAAACCAATCAAACAAGAAAAGTACAAGATTGTCCAATCCACAGTAACAATTTTTTTTTTTTTTTTTTTTTAACTAACACCTATACTCAGCAACAACTTAATGAGATAAATGTTACATTGTAATTCAGTCAACTGCTAAAATCTTTGGTTCAGAAAAGGCAATTTTCATACACAAGAGGGTTTAAGTACAATATTGAAAATATTTCAAGTACAGCACCTCATAACGGTCAGGGGATTGTATGTTACCATGACGGTCTGATGTTATTTAGAAATACTGTAATCACGTTCTAAGCTCAAACTTAAAACACACCGTTTCACTTTAATGTCAGTGCATGCCAGATGACCCACAGATTGTGTAACACCTCCTAATTTAAATATTTTTGGACTGTTCACCTGGCCACAGTAATGCTATGTGGGACTAACATATTACCTCTAACCACATACACAGTATGTGACTGCATGCGGAATAGTTTGTGCAAGGGTGATACTTGTCATGTAACAGCCAATCACACGTAGACCCCATGTGAGCTTGTGAATTTGACAGTTCATCAAAGTTCGTCATGACTCTTTGTCAAATCTTCTCCGTAATTGGTAGCCTGGCTGCCCACAAACATGTTCCAGTTGGCCAAGATTTCCTTCTTGGTGATTTTCTCGTCCTGACGATTGATCGTCACATCAGTATGATTGACACAGGAGATGGAGAGGTGATGAAAAGGAAGATGAATTAAGACAGAGAGAGAGGACAATCAGTCTTAATTAAAGTTTGATTAAGTCACAATTATTATGAATTATGCCAGTCATTATCAGTAATGATGAAATTACTCATGTAGCATTTGTATATTTACCTATTATATCTATTATTTTTAGGTATCTATCCCTTATCTATCTTTCTTATCTATCCAAGCATGTGGTGGTGGTGGTGCTCATGAAGCGGCCCTCTTGGCCTGGGTGAAAAAAGTGCAGTTTCTACTGTAGCCCGCCCTGCTACCTTTTTTTTTTTCCATACATCAATATCATAATACAAATTACCCTCGCAAGCATTAGTTTTCCCCAAAGTGCTTTGAAATCTAAGACATTTATTTGAGTCCTTGGGAAAATTGTACATACACACTCCAATGTTGCACCCTTCTCATTGACAGTTGAACAGGAAAGGGGTGTGTTGACTTTTATATCCCTCATAGCCTCCCTTCATCTCCTTTGTTAATAGTTGGATTACTGACCATGTTGATTGTCTTAACAGAAATAAATACATGAGTTAAAAACTTTTTTTCTCATTTGTATGACTTTTGGCCTTTTTTGGCTATACTGTATGTATAGCTATATAAATATATCTGAGCACGTGCCTCCATCTATATATATATATCATCCACCCACACATGAATTATATAGCCTTCTTTTTTTATTACTATTTCTGGATGATTATTCAGGCATTTTACATTTTGAATTATTTGGGTCAAATTTCCATGAACTGAGCTACAAAGATTATGTGTATTTTGTGGTGTGTGAAAGTGTGTGTATAAGAGCTACCTTGTTAGTGTCTGTCTCGTGAATCAAGTGTTTGGCTTCATTGTCAGCGTGGTCGACTTCCCCGGGCAAAATCCAGTGGGCCACCTCACTGAAATCCATGTAACCATCCTGTGTAATGCACATGTTATTATGAGGAACACACAATTCACTGATTTAGTGTTTACTGCTTCTTTTCTGAGTGAGGCCAAAAGGCCTCCTTGTGTCAACTGATTGTCGATGGCGATTTGACCAGCTCGAAGTAAAATTCTGAGTACATTTCCCTGCTTTTGTTTTAATGATAGAATGTTGTCTAGTTTTGATAAAATTGCACCTTCTCTATGATCAGCAATAATGTTTCTCATTGTGTAGTAGCTTGCAGGTTTTCCTTTAGCATTTGTAACCACCATCGGTACTCCATCTAATTGTCTTGAAGGACAATGTTTGGTCTGGATATTTTATCTTTCAAAATTATCAACTGTTTTGAATGTAACGCTATTTTTACAGGTAGATTCACATGTATTTTACTATTTGATAAAGGAAATAAGTAAAAATAGTGCTTTGCTGCCATACTGTAGCATCTATTGGCATTTATATACCTTTTAGGAGGATGCCAAATTACTGCTTTGTATTTCATGCTTTTTGTGTCCAAGATTTGTATGTATATAACTATTTGAGATTCTTTATTACACATTTAATACACCTGAAAATAGTCTATAAAAATGAATCCAAGAGTATCATCAAAGTAGTGTTTCAGGTGCTAGGGAGCATAAACAAGAATAAGGAAGAAATCCAGTACTGTACAGAAATTTGCTTTTACAAAAACAATTCAGGTATCTGTAAAGAGCTACATGTAATGTTTAGATTTTTTTGACTGTCATGGAGGTAGATGGAAAAAAATAATGCTGTGCGTGAATGCTATAATCTTATTGAGCTTGTCACACATTGATTAAAATAAATTTGTCAGGGTTGGAGGGATGAGCTAGCCCATTCACACCCAACACACAAGTGCAACTGTTTTCGATGTGATGTTTGACAGTAGACAATTGGTAAAGTTTGCGGGGAATAATTCCAATACCTGATTGGCATCCCTGAAATCAGTGAAATGTTTCTTCTCAGTATGGACCCATTCAGGCTCACTCTCTCCCTCTTCTGGTGTGTACATGTCACCTATGGGCAATCACAGCATCCACACATTACACTCAGCCTCCAAATTGAGAGGGAAATGGATGATCGGAGAGAAAATGGGGCTCACTTACCAATGTATTCTGATAAACTAATTTTGCCGTCGCCATTCTTATCAATGTCCTCAATTGTTTCCTAAAAGAAATAGTTGTGTCATTTAGAAGAAAAATAGAGACTACATGTGATCCAATTAACGTAAGTGTTACGATTCACTATTTTGGGGGCCACGAAACTGTGGGATGCAAAGGGGTGGGGCAGAAGGGACAGAAGGGGCAGTGGCCCCAGGCATCCACCTGGGAGGGAGGGGGGCATCCAAACGGGTTTGGGTGGGCCTCCAAACCCACGACCCCGGGTATCAACACACCTTTACATGCCACAAATGAAATAGAACTGAAAAAAAGTTGTTTTACATTCTACTTATTGTCTTAAGGTGTGTGTCAGTACCTGTACAATCAAGTCTCTCATGTAATCGAACTCCTCTGGGTGGAGGAAGGCAGTGAATTCCTCACGCGTGGCAATTCCGTCGCCGTCACGATCGGCAGTCTTAAAGCGTCTTTCGTCTCTGGTGAGCATGGACTTGTAGGTGGCCTTGTCCTCAATGTCGTCAAACTCCTCATCTGAAAAGACACAAGACATGTCAGTCGGAGATGGAAAGATATTGACGTCGCTAAATGGGCTTTAGTGATTTACCAATGTAGTATCCATAGGTGGTGTTTTTGTACTCCCCCCATGCTATTTTGTCATCTTGGTTCTTGTCATAATCCCTCCAGTGTTTGTTCACATTCTCCTCGATGTACCTCCTCTGTCTGTGTTTGATCCAATAATGCAGCTCTGCATGGCTGATGAAGCCATCCTTGTCCGTGTCAATACGGTCTACAATCTTCCTGCAGGGGGCAACAGGAAGTGGGTTTTTTGACAAAAAAAGAAGTAAATGGTATTTCTCTCTTTCATTCTTCTCTGAGTGTCAACCCAAAATGTACATTAGGTGAGGTACAGTACACCCTGAACTGGTTGCCCGCCAATCACTAGGTTTGTAAATAGGGTATTGCAGCTCGTGCGTTCAGTCCAATTAGATTAAACATTAAACTAGCAAGAAATTCAAAGTCTCATGGGAGTACTAGAGCAAAAACCCCATGGCTTTTTACAGTGAATTAAACATTTGTGAAAGATAGCGACTCAGATGTTTGTGGGGAACTATCTTGTTATTTGCTGAAAAACTCATTCATTTTTGTACCCAGGCCAAATTAGGTAAAGTATTCATTTGCATTAATTTGTATTTCCTGTTACATCCTGGGGCCAAGGAACTATGTTGAAGCCCATTGAGGAGTTTCATATTGAAAGAAGTAGTGCTTTGCCACCATTTTTGCCATTTATGGGCAATCTTTAAAAATAATATTTTAGGGACAGAGTCGATTACGTACAAATATTTGCTTTCTACAGTGGGTGGCATGATGATCATATGGTTACTACAGCCTTCTCACAGTTCTTAGATTTGGGATTCAAATCTGGATTTTAAGTTTTAATATTTGCGCCGTGCTTGCTGGATTCTCTGGAAACTCGTGCATCCTCCCACTTTTCATAAACCACCAAGTTTGGTTAATTGAAGACTAAATTGCTAATGGTAGTTTGTCCATGTTTGTCACTGGCTGGTTATCAGTCAAGCGTGTACAGGGGCTACAACTGGGATAGACTCCAGCACGTTTAGGTCTGTATATCAACAAGAAACATGACAATTTCTGTCATGGTTGCTATTATGCTGACATGAGAAGAACCTACGACAGTCTGTCTTTACTCTCTTCAGGGGTCAGCTGGTCAAAGGTCTTTGCCTCCTCTTTGCCCAGGAAGGCTTCGTGGTCATACTGAAAGTCATGGGCGTCGTTGTGGACATGGTCGCTCAGGTCGGCATGGTGATGGACGCGTTTCTCTTGAGCAGGGACGGCAAAGGCGGCGGCCAGGACGTAGAAGGACACGAGTGACTGCAGCAGCATTGTGATAACCTATCAGCAACTAAGGATGGAGGGATGTTACAATGTGACATTTGTTCAGCAAAGACCAAAAAGAATGTTTATGCCAATCAAAGTGACCATGATTAACTTGTAAAGGCACCTTACAGTTATTGCTTCTCCTCAGATTGTGGAGCGGAGGCTACCCAATATTTAATAATATAAATGCATGACCAGAACAATTTCATTTGGAGGGGAGGTACACACCCAATGTCAGTGTCAAAGTGAGGGAAGGAAACTAAAGCACGCCATCTAAACTGAACCAGCACGATACGTTTGTTACAGTATGCGATTTGCTGGCAACCAGCTGTGGGTGTAGGCTACCTCCTGCCCAAGGAGGCAGGGTGCACCCTGGGGGTACAGGAGGCAGGGCCTCCTGGGATAGGCTTCAAGCACTTCCGCGGCCCTTGTGAAGATAAGCAGCTCAGGAAAAAAAAAATAAAAATAAACTAGACTAGAGAAGACCCTTGGGTATGCAAGTTGACATTACCATGCATTTATGTCCGACAATTACAATTTTATTATACACCCAGAAGTTCGTGAAACATCGTCTGTTATTTGAATTGCACACTATAGTTTCTAAAATAATTAAATATATCAACAAAGGGCTAAAAAAGAATTCATATCCCTCCCTGACAGTACCGTTTACCATGACTCCCATCACAATAGCGTAACGTCAGAGCTGTGCAAAAAACACACTGTGAATGACTTGGATAATAAACAAGCGGTGTTTCGTTTTATTGTTATATTTTATCAAGTTTTAAGACCAATTTCATGAAAAACTTACCACTTTCCTGAAAGTTCCTGAGGACACCTTGATTTAAACTTGGAGCCTAAAAGAGAGAACTCTGTCCGCGTTGGCAGTCTGTACCTTTAAATATCACCGATGAGGAGGCGGGTTTTGCCTTACAAATAACAAATCAACGCAGCCCTTAAGAAGCTGTTGACGAATCACACAAGCCACACTCGTCGCAGTCGTTCTTATTGGCTGTTAATCGCCACGTTGTCACACGAACGCAAACTGCCTCGGTGTTGACGCGTGCTTACGTTCATTGTGATGAGAAGTGACGAAACACTGCAAAAGCATATGAAATACATGCACGTGTGCCAAGACAAATTAACACAACAGTAGAATCTTGTATTACATTCTGTTGAAAAATAAGTGTTAGCGCAAATACGGATTTGACCATTTGAGGACTGATAAAAATGGAGCAGCCAGAAAGACAAATAAAAACGACATATTAGTCAAAATGTCATTTATTTGTCACAGTACACCGATTCATCTATTTTTATTGATATAACAAAGACAATAGTTTTAGACATCTAAAATAATTACATTAATAATTATCTAGATCATTTCTGAAGTGCAAAATTTTCAACAGGCTTATCTCCACTCTAATCCTTATATATATATATATATATATATATATATATATATATATATATATATATATATGAACACACATACTCACAGTATTAGAATCCTGTATATATTTTGGATTCCTCAGCGTTAACCAAGGAAACAGTTCCAGAGAAAATTTTAATGTACACTATGTTTAAGTATTTTAAACAAGACAGATGGTATCTTACTGGATACACGTTTCTGACACCTGCTCAAAAGACTACATGGAACATTCACAAAGATTGTCTGACATGATGTCGCAGTGTTCAAAGATAATTTCACATGCATCTTTTGAATTTACACAAACACATATGAATGTGCTATGAAGCTGTTAGACATTAAGCGCAATATCCTTGTAAAAATCACATCCATTTAAGTTGAATAACTTGAGTCCACTCGATTTTGAACTTACACAGCGAATTTTCCAGCACAGAGCACAAGCACATCTTTAGCCTTCAAAGTTGAATAAAGAAAATAAACCACCTCAACCTATGGGATTCCATATCGTTGACCTGTAGCTAGTGAGTAACATTTGGTTTTAGTTTTTTATTTTATTCGTTCAACATGTTCTTTCCAAAGAAAACACTAAGGGCCGATAGCAGTCAAATAAAGTCTGTTCTGTTCATGGGAATAAAGTGAATGGGCTTTTATGACCTGCCACAATCACTGCATGATTTGAGAGAATGATAAAACAATTTTAACAATAAACAAAAACAATAAAACTAATAAAAAATACCAAGTATCGGGCAATACATTTTCAAACAGTTCTAGAAAAACACCAGACAGTGCTAATTATTCATTCCTTCTTGATGTTTTTTGGAAAAAAAAGTACATGATATTTCTCCCTCCCTGATGACATCTGCGATTGGCTCCAGCACTCCCGCGATTCTCATGAGGATAAGCGACTCAGAAAATGGATGGATGGCTATTTCTGTCTCCAGTGTTCTCTGATTAACAAGTAAGAAATGCCAGGTATCAGGCAGTAAATGGTCAGAGAGCTTTTCTTGGTCAATTTGAGGTTGGCATTTGTCTGTGCTACTACATATGAAGCGGAGTCATTCATATTAATAGCAAGACGACAGGCAGACATTTTAAATGGGACACTGCAATGAATACTGCATCAAAGATGATCTGATTACTCAAACAAGTATTTGTGGCAATTTTAGTGATGACATGATAAGGGTATAAATCCATTTTGTTGCTCTGAACATAGAGTTAAAGCTGGGAGTACTTTTTGGGGTCATTTACATGTAATTGATGCTGTCAAAATAATGGTCCTACAATTTTAAGATGGCTAGTCTTACAAAGGGTAGAATTGTTCTGCTGTTGATGGTTTGCAAATCATTCGTAACTTCTGTGAGATTCATAAAGAATTAATGAATGTCATTTTTTTTCAAAAGAAGTAACAAAACTCCAAAAACTGTACAAAAACGATTGCACAGTATGTTTCAGGTCCATACATGCATGACTAATTCTTATTGTAAAGGGACAAGTAGTTATACATAAAGACACTCAATACTTGTATGACAAAATAGCTTGGTTTACGACATTTTTATGAATGTGAAATGAAATCAGATTTCATCACATATTCATTGTAGTCTTTGATGAGAATCCGGTGGAACTGGTGCATAGGAGATGAGCCATCAGTTTGTGTTTAATGAAAAATGGACTACAACATTTAAAAGGGAGTACAGTATCTTTTGAAAATAACCTGTTTATATTTACAAGGGGAGTGATGTTGGTAAAGAATATACTGTAGTTTACAGTGTTGCACGTTGGATACTTCACCTACTGCATTGGCACTTTATGTCTGTCCACGTGATAGATTCACCTTCACTTCGGTTGACTGTCAGTCCCACACTGATTTATAGAATCACAACACTGATGTGAAATTTAAAAAAAAAAATCAATTCATAGGTTCATGACATCACATGTACGGGGACATTGTTATCAATCTTGTGGCTCGGTTAAACTCAACCGACCTTGGCTCTTTCAAAGTTCTTTTTCATTAGTGTGGCTTGTGCTTCTCTTGTCAGTGGGTTGTAAGGAGGTTTCCTTCTATTCTGGATTTCTTCTTAGAATGTTATTTTGCTTATCATTTGATCTGGGCCAACACATCATTAAATATGTTGAGGAACATGTGCACGTGGTACTCCTTGAAGACCAGGGATGGACGGAAACGGATTGACCGATCCCCACACCCTCCAAGCAAGATACCTATTGACAAAATACAATCATGGCATCAAGATCCATTCATATCTAATACTCATGTAGAGAAGCGCAGATCAAAAATTGTTGGACAAAGCAAAGGTGTTTACAAAAAAAATAAAATTAAAATGAGTTTTATCTGGTAAAATACAGTACATTCCTAACTTTTAATCGAATGTTTAATCTAGTAATTATAATACTGCAAGGGTGTCAAGCTTCTTGCAGTTCAATAATGTTTTCCCTTTGTTTTAATGCAAAACAAAAGTAAATTGGGAAAAACTTTCAATTATATCATTTTACAACACAACATCAGCTATGGTTCAGTTTGTCATCTGCATGTGCATAGAATAACGGATCTCAGATATCGTATTTTAAGGCACAGAAACACAAACCCAATTCCATTGAAGTAAGGACGTTGTGTGAAACAAAATCAGAATACAGTACAATAATTTGCCAGTCATGCTCAACCAATACAGTGAAGAAATTAGGTATTTGAACACCCTGCTATATTGCAAGTTCTCCCACTTAGAAATCATGGAGGGGTGTGAAATTTTTATCTTTGGTCCATGTCCACTGGGAGAGAGATAATCTAAAAAGAAAAATCCAGAAATCACAATGTATGTGTTTTAAACAATTTATTTGTGTGATACAGCTGCAAATAAGCATTTGAACACCTGTCTATCAGCTAGAATTCTGACCTTCAAAGACCTGTTAATCCGCCTTTAAAAGTCCACCTCCACTCCATGTATTATCCTGAATCAGATGCACCTGTGTGAGGTCGTTAGCTCCAGAAAGACACTTGTCCACCCCATAGAATCAGTCAGACTCATACTTGTAACATGGCCAAGATCAAAGAGCTGTCCAAAGACACCAGAGACAAAATTGTACAATTCCACACGGCTGGAAAGGGCTACTGAGAAATTGCCAAGCAGCTTGGTGAAAAAAGGTCCACTGTTGGAGCAATAATTAGAAAATGGAAGAAGCTAAACATGACGGTCAATCTCAATTGAAGTGGAGCCCCGTGCAAGATATCACCTTGTGGGGTCTCAATTCTTCTTCTTTTCCTTTCAGCTTGTCCCGACTAGGGGTCGCCACAGCGTGTCATCTTTTTCCATCTAAGCATATCTCATGCATCTTCCTCTCTAACACCCACAGTCTTCATGTCCTCTCTCACAACATCCATCAACCTTTTCTTTGGTCTTCCTCTTGCTCTTTTGCCTGGCAGCTCCATCCTCAGTACCCTTCTACCTATAGACTCACTCTCTTGCCCCTGGACATGTCCTTACCATTGAAGTCTGCTCTCTCTCACCTTGTCTCCAAAACAAGGTCTCAATGATCCTTAGAAAGGTGAGGAATCAGCCCAGGACTACACGACAGGACTTGGTCAATGACCTGAATAGAGCTGGGACCGCTGTTTTGCACGGTGACTGTTGGTAATACACTAAGATGTCATGATTTGAAATAATACAGGGCACGGAAGGTTGCCCTGCTTAAACCAACATGTCAAGGCCCGTCTTAAGTTTGCCAATGACCATTTGGATGATACAGAGGAGTCACGGGAGAAAGTTTTGTTGTCAGATGAGACCAAAATGGAACTTCTTGGTCAGAATTCCACTAACGGTGTTTGGAGGAAGACAAATGATGAGTTCCATCCCAAGAACACCATACCTACTGGTAAGCATGGTGGTGGTAGCATTATGCTTTGGGGGTGTTTTTCTGAACATGGGACAGGACGACTGCACTGTATTCAGGAGAGAAGATGACCGCGGCTATCTATTGTGAGATTTTGGAGAACAACCTCTTTCCCTCAGTCAGCGCATTGAAGATACCTCATGGCTCGGTCTTTCAACATGACAATGACCTGAAGCACACAGCCAGGAAAACCAAGGAGTGGCTCCGTAAGAAGCATATCAAGGTTCTGGCGTGGCCTAGCCAGTCTCCAGACCTAAACTCAAAAGAAAATCTTTGGAGGGAGCTGAAACTCTATGTTTCTCAGCGACAGCCCAGAAACCTGTCTGATCTAGAGAAGATCTGTGTGGAGGAGTGGGCCAAAATCCCTCCTGCAGTGTGTGCAAACCTAGTGAACAACTACTGTAATTCCAAACAAAGGCTACTGTACCAAATATTAACATTGCTTTTCTCAGGTGTTCAAACGTTTATTTGCAGCTGTATCAGACAAATAAATCGTTAAAAAATCATATATTGTGATTTCTAGATTTTTCTTTTTAGATATACCATACACCCAGAGATTCCACACATTCTTTCCTACCTGTACCCCGGAGTCGCAGGAGGCAGCACTCATATACTGGAAGCATGAGAGCCAAAAGGCTAGTAGGGGTGGGAGCATATAT
Organism: Syngnathoides biaculeatus; assembly: GCF_019802595.1. Classification (NCBI taxonomy): domain Eukaryota; kingdom Metazoa; phylum Chordata; class Actinopteri; order Syngnathiformes; family Syngnathidae; genus Syngnathoides; species Syngnathoides biaculeatus. The sequence goes on from NC_084655.1 coordinate 3,969,228, forward strand.
GTGCAGCAGATCAGTGAGAGGTAAAAGTCTCTCATGGACTCAAATAAATGCCTTTCAGATATCAAAACACTTTACGGGTGAATTGATGATAAAGAGTTTTCTTTACTTTCCCCCAATATTGATGAATATAGGGGCTCTGGGCAAAAGGGAATGTTTCCTGTCCAGGGCAAAAGGGCTAATGCAGGAGCACCCGTAGGGACTATGTGTGCACGTCACAGATTCTGTGCAAGGCACCCTCCAACTTCATTGCCATAGACCCCTTTTTGTGTGTGTGTGTGCATGTGCCATGTATGGAACCACAGAGCAATGAAAAGATAAGCAAGAGGTAGGTGGGCTAATTTGACCCGTTTGATCCTCTCATGTTCATAAATGTTACAGAATCAACAAGCAAGAATTAAATAATGAGTGACATGTCACATACCCTTATTTCGTGCCTTCACAAGTATGTTGCTGCGTGTTTCATCATCGCAGACATCGATGGCACAGAAGGTTCCTTGTCCTCGAGCTCTACTCACGATTCCAGGGAACTGAGCCTAAGGAGCAGAGGCATCTAGGTCATATTCTCACCAAGTAAGAGCCAGTAACAATCATCTGTCTTATTTTCTGAAGATTGCTTTGAAAATACGCAGAAGTCAGTTTTGAGAAGCTCAAACATATAGAACGGACAGAAATATTGTCACCGCGGAAAAAAACTTCAGGCAAAGTTGGAAATGGAAAGTAACTTTACATTCAGTATCATATAGATTGAACATACAAATGATTTACCTGTAATTCATACAGGCCATTCATCAAGGCTTTTCCTGAACGGTTCACCTCCACCAGAAGGTTTTCTCTGCGGATCACACTAAGGACCTCAGCCAGTAACAAGTTCTTTGAAGGGTCACCCATCCATGTGTTAAAGATGCGGTAGGGCTGAAAACAGAGAAACAGCACACAAAAGAAAATTGTGACACAGCTATGAATTTTGGACTCCAAACACACTGGCTTCCAACTACATTTTCAAAATTTATAAAAAAAAAAATAAGACATCAGGCTGTCGTAAGAAGTAATATTAGATTTTTTTTGGGCACGCCTTCACGCGATCAATCATTCGATCGCCATTGACACATTGAGCACCCCTGGACCAGTCGATCAGTGAGGCAATTTTGGTCGATGGTGTGCCAAAAAAAAAAAAAAAAGACATCAGCCTACCATCCATTTCGTCGCTTAATTTAGGTTTGGCCAATACGTCGATCTCACCCACCAATTGACTGACAGTCAGTCTGACCAATCCTGGCCTCTTCTGACATGTGTCACTGCACATGTGCACATTAGCTGTGTTCTAACAAGCCGGCCTCCTATTTACTCTCTTGTTTTCTTTGTTAATTGACTCTTTGTTGTCATATGAGAGCAGCTTCACCTATTGGAGACAAAATCCTTGTGTGTTTTTGACATAGCGAATAAAGATGATTCCGATTCTGGTTCTACAACAATAGAAATAGATATGTTACAGATTCCCCTCCTTGAGCCGTCAAGTTATTGTGGTGGAGGGGTATGTGTGTCCCGATGATCCTCGGAGCTAAGTTGTCTGGTGCGTCATTCCCCTGGTAGGGTCACCCATGGCAAAAAAAAAAAGGTCCAAGGTGAGGGACCAGACAAAGTACGACTCCAAAACCCCTATGACGAATACAAAAACTGGATCTTGGTTTCCCCAGCCCAGACGTGGGTCACCGGGGCCCCCCTCTTGAGCCAGGTCTGGAGCTGGGGCTCGAAGGCGAGCACCTGGTTGACCGGGGCTGCACCCATTGGGCTCAGCTGGGCACAGCCCGAAAGGGTAAGATGGGTCCTCATTCCCATGGGCTCATCACCTAGGGGTCAGGTGCGATGTGAGCTAGATGGTGGTGAAAGGCGGGGACCTTGGCGATCTGATCTCCGACTACAGAAACTAGCTTTAGGGACATGGAATGTCACCTCTTTGACAGGGAACGCGCCCGAGTTGGTGTGTGAGATCGAGAAGTTCTGACTAGATACAGTCAGACTTGCCTCTATGCACTGCTTGGGCTCTGGTACCACTCCTCTTGAGAGGGGTTGGACTCTGTTCCACTCTGGAGTTGCCCATGGTGAGAAACGCCGAGCAGGTATAGGTATACTCATTGCCCCCTGGCTCGGGGCCTGTACGTTGGGGTTTACCCTGGTGGATGAGAGTGTAGTCTCTCCGCCTTCAGGTAGGGGGACGGGTCCTGACTGTTGTTTGTGCTTATGCACCAAATAGCAGTTCACCATACCCACCCTTTTTGCAATCCTTAGTAGGAGTGCAAGCGAGTGCTCACTCTGGGGGCTACATCATTCTGCTGGGGGACTTCAATGCTCACATGGGCAATGACAGTGAGACCTGGAAGGGCGTGATTGGGAAGAACTCAACCCCCCCGGTCAGAACCCAAGTGGTGTTCTGTGCCTGTCATGGCGGCAACTCCCGAACACGTTGGTGGACACTAACAGTGAGGGAGGCTGTCAAGCTGAAGAAGTAGTCCTATCGGGTATTTTTAGAAAGCGGGACTCCCAAGGCAGCTGATAGGTACCGGTTGGCCAAGCAGAATGCAGCTTCAGTGGTCACTGAGGCAAAAACACGGGTGTGGGAAGAGTTCGGTGAGGCCATGGAGAACGATTTCAGGACGGCTTTGAGGAAATTCTGGTTTACCGTCCAGTGTTTCAGGAGCGGGAAGCAGTGCACCGTCAAAATTATGTATAGTGGGGATGGGGCACTGCTGATCTCAACTCAGAATGTTGTGAGTCAGTGGGGAGAATCTTTTGAAGGCCTCCTCAATTGCACCAACATGCCTTCCCATGAGGAAGGTGAGTCTGGTTTCTCTGGTGCAGGATCTTCTATCTCCGGAGTTAGGTCACCAAAGTGGTTAAAAAGCTCCTTGGTGGCAGGGCTCAGGTGGGAGATGAGATTCGCCTGGAGTTCCTTCAGGCTCTGGTTATTGTGGGGCTGTCCTGATTGACAGGCCTCTGGAACATCGCATGGGCATAGTGGATAGCACCTCTGGATTGGCAGACTGGGGTTGTGCTCCAACTTTTCAAGAAGGGGGACCGGAGGGTTTTTTCCAACAATAGGGGGATCACACTCCTCAGCCTCCCTGGCAAGGTCTATTCAGGGGTGTTGGCGATGAAGGTCCGTCGGGAAGTCAAATCTCAGATCCAGGAGGAGCAATGTGGTTTTTGTCCTGGCCGTGGAACAGTGGACCAGCTCTACACCCTCGGCAGGATCCTCTAGGGTGCGTGGAAGTTCGCCCAATGAGTCTACATGTGTTTCGTGGACTTGGAGATTGCATTCGATCATGTCCCTCAGGGAGTCTTGTGGGGGGGTTCTTCGGGAGTATGGGGTACCGAGCCCCCTGATACGGGCTGTTTGGTCCCTGTACAACTGCATTCAATTTGGTCCACATTACCAGCAAGAAGTCAGATTAGTTTCCGGTGAGAGTTGGACTCCGCCAAGGCTGCCCTTTGTCACCGATTTTGTTCACAACTTTTATGGACAGAATTTCTAGGCGGAGCCAAGACAAAGAGGGTGTCCAGTTTGGTGGCCTCAGCATCGCATCTCCGCTCTTTGTAGATGATGTGGTTCTGTTGGCTTCATCAAGCTGGGATCTCCATCGCTCACTGGAGCGGTTTGCAGCCAAGTGTGAAGCGGCTGGGATGAGAATCGGCACCACCAAATCAGAGACCATGGTACCCCAATCACGTCAATGGGTGGCGTGCCCTCTCCGAGTCGGGGATGAGTGAGGGAAGAATGGAGCAGGAGATCGACAGACGGATCGGTGAACCGTTTGCAGTGATGCGGACTTTGTATCGGTGCATTGTGGTGAAGAGGCTTCTAAGTTGAAAGGCGAAGCTCTCAATTTACCAGTCGATCTACGTTCCTACCCTCACCAATGGGCACAAGCTGTGGGTTGTGACCAAAAGAACAAGATCCTGGATACAATCGGCCGAAAAGACTTTCCTCCCCAGGGTGTCCGGGCTCTCCCTTAGAGATAGGGTGAGAAGTTCGGTCATCTGGGAGGGCCTCAGTCTCGAGCTGCTGCTCCACTGCATTGTGAAGAGCCAGAAAATATGGCTGGGGCATCTGATCGGGATGCCTACTGGACGCCTCCCTGGTGAGGTGTTCCAGGTATGTCCCTGGATAGAGACCCCGGGGATGACCCAGGACACGCTGGAGAGACTATGTCTCTCAGCTGGCCTTGGAACGCCTTGGGATCCCTCCAGAAGAGCTGGAAGAAATGCCGGGGAATGGGAAGTCTGGGTATCCTTGCCAAAGTTACTTCCCCTGCGACCCAATCCGAAGAAGTGGTAGAAAATGGATGGATGGATGGATGGATGGATGAATGGATGTTACAGATTTAGATATATTATGAGAAGACTTTAGTCTTTGTATCATTAAGTGTAAAAAAATGTCCAACCTTATCAGCCTGGAATTCAAGCTTGTAGTAGAAGCCACCAGTCAGAAGCTTCTTGCTGAAAGAGACAATGTCAGCGGGGTCCTCAATGCCCCAGTGCTCATGGGCCCAGAACTTTCCCGTGCACCCTCCTCCAGTTTGGACCTCGTCCACATGGAAAGCACAGCCATGCTGGATGAAGAAAAGGGTAATTTGAATAATAATTTGACCATGTGTGTGATAAAAGAAATTAAACCATTATTTTGGTGAATTTGAAGCCAAGATAATTAATAAAGTACTGTGAAGTAAAATAATATAATCATAACTACTAACATAACTTCATTCAGAGACCACAAACCATTCTTCTTTCCTTTCTTTTCTGCATCGATAGTCATCAACTAATCTCTTCTAGTTAGATTCCTTGTTAGCTCAAATGATGCAGTATAAAACAGGAAAAACACTCGCTGAACCATGTATAACTTAAAAATCGACAAATTATAATATAAGATCACGCTGGATTTGTCACACCCAACTACCCCAGAATGAAACATGAGTTGTACCCATAAAGACCAACTTGCTGTAGCAAACACCCCTGTCATAATGTTGATTTTGTAAAACCTACAAAAGAAGTAAGGGTCCGGATAAGTAAACACTCTAACCTTTCCCTCAATTGCGACTAATAATGTCATTCAACGTTCAATGTTGGACACCGACACTGATCTATTTCAAACTGACATGACGGATTTCGTGGTAAGCGACCTACTTTGATGCTTTACTTGAAAAGATGCAGGCTATGTGGCGAATCTGAGTGCTATGACGTTTACCTTCTGTGCAATTTTTCGGAGACTCCTGAAGAAATCCGGAGAGGCGTGATTATCTCCTCCTTCAGCTTGTATGGGTTCGATTACAATCCCAGCAACAGGCTTACCCTTCTTTCTCCACTTAACGATCAGGTCCTCTGCCTGAAGACACATCCAAGATACACGATTCATAGTGCCCTCAGTGTACTGCATATATTTTTAGTATGCTTCTTATTATCATCAGAACACACACTGCTACCCTACCTCCTCCAAACACCGAGCCTCTTCCTGCGCATTCTCTCTGCTGAACTCTTCCAATGGATACTGAAGTCTGGGGAATGGGGCTATCGGCCAATCAAAAGAGGGCACATCCAGCTTATGTATTGCTTTGGAGTGTGTCGTAGCCAAGCAACCTGTACAAGACAGTAAAAATAAATAAATAAATATGTCCGTCAAAATAGTACCTTAAATACAATTCCATGCCTTGATGTGATGACTGTAAATCTTTCATTACAAGAATAATTAAAAAGTAGTTAAAACCTATTTTGCTTCCAGGAGATCAGTAGACAAAAGGTAATATTAAATTCACAGAATTTGAAGCACTGTGTAGCTAAGAGTGGATACTTACCCAGAGTTCGACCATGGAAACCACCCATGAAAGATAAAATACTGAAGTCTGGACAACCTGGGCTCTGAAACACAAGGAACATCAAAAGATCATAACCAACAAAAATATCGAGATTTGTACCAAGAACCATGCAGACTATAATAGGAAATCTAATTTGGAGTGTTTTCTTCACCTGGTTTATCATGCAGGAATTGAGGTCTTCATCAGATGGTGAGCTGTGGCCCCGCTCTTTATTCTACACCAAGAATCAAACACAATGAGATATAATTGCATTAACATTTGATTTGAGATTAGATTGAAGATTTTAGACTGCTTGTCATGAATCATCCCTTTGTTAAGATGCCACAGAACTAGACAAAAGGGGATTTCACAAGATGTCTCCCTTCCATCTTATCCTTCTCTATCAGGTTTCCTTTATACTCAATGCTTGAGCCACAGTAGTAGTAGAGGTAATATAAGATGTCCCATTTATAGTTTTGTATATCTTACTCCTATAACGCAATGCATTGTTTTGGCTCATCTTAGGGACTGATGGTGCTCTCTCTCCCTCTCTCTCTTTATATATATATATATATATATATATATATATATATATATATTACAGTATATTATATACATATGAAATCTGTCCCAGCTATCTTCAAGGGAGAGATAGGGGACACATTGAACTGGTCGCCTTTATATACTGTATTCATATGGCTTGGCGGCAATGGGGCATCTGTTGTTTCTCGCCAGTGAAATCGTATGTGCATTTTAATTTATTGTAATATGTGACGTTGGGATGGCGTACACAGGTGAATCAAATCAAATTTTGAATCTCAGCAAAACTAGTGACAAACTGTTCGGGCACTCATGAAAACAGTTGCCAAACGCCGCACACTGGACAACAGTTCCATAGGGTTTAGCCACATTGCTTGATGTGTGGCATCTTACTATTTTTTTCTTGACTTGTCGAATAAGCATCATAATCAGTCATAATCAAAAGAAAAATAAATCAAATTTTGTCTAAAGTTTTTTCTTTTTCACATAGTCTGAGCCAGACTGATTTGAGTGTATGTGCTGTCCTCACCCTGTACCAGATAAACATGGCCTTGTATGCATTCTCATTGGAGCATGAACCACAGGCCATTGTCTGGACACGACTCAGTCCACTTGGAGCCACCTGAAAAGCAGAAGATAAGAGACAGAAAAGGACAGTGCAGTGCTGTTGATGAAAACACGATACATTATATGATACATGCTTTGTTTACAGTACCGCAGGTACATTTCCTATCTGAAAAATAAAAATTCAGTTGCATCAAAATGAGCATTTTTGTGTGCAAGTAACTCACTGAAAGAAGACTTTCTGTGATTTTGTCAGGAAAATTCTCAGGAGGCATTATCCCGAGGGCTGGCCTGTTCACAATTGTACTCTGAAACATAATAACAAATCCGTGTTGTTGATCAACACAATGTAAAGCAACACATAATTGCAGCAAACATGATTAAGAAAAAGACCAACCAGATTGTTGGGGTTGGACATCAGTTTGAGGAGAGCAGGATGGTTGTATCCTGAGGAAGGACAAAAGAAGGGCAAGAGGTATGGATGACAGTGAATTTAATGCATCAAAAAAAAAAAGAAATCAATGTGTTTCAATTCATCCAGGCTGCATGCATACTTGTCCACTTCTCAGTAAATTACAACGCTACCAACGGCTTAGGGCTTCACCCCACTTCTTTGTGATCTACTGACCAGTCGGGCCAGGACGGGCCAACAGGAGTTTAGCCTCTTACTACTCACCCCATACATGCACACTGTAGGCAGGAGTATTTCAAACTCCCCTGTTGCGCAGTAAAACTGTTGCAGCACAAAGGCATACAGACCCACATTTATGCAAGGACATACATCTTAACAGGACACAAAAACAATAATAAAAAAGATGACAACATATATCATATTACAAAAGGTGTCACCTACATTTTGGTGCCGTTGACATTTCAAGATGAAAAATTTTTGGTGCCGTTGACATTTCAAGATTAAAAATTAAGGCCCGATGGGGGAAAAAAAAAATTTCTAATGAAAGACGATTTCAGTACGCATTATTTATTTATTTTTTGCAAAAACACACCAAACAACTCTGCACAGAATGCTACGCACCAATGCCAGCAGCACAAGAGAGGACTTTAGATTGATTCAACCAGTACTTCATTTATTTATGTATTTATTTTAGCGACAGTTAAATTTTTCAACTCCATCTCCGGTTTACAATTTTCAGCACAAGCAATCCCCACCCCCATCCGTCAGGAGAAAATTTCAACCGGGTTAATCTCCAAAAGGGGCATGTGCCCCAAAAAGTTTGAAAACCACTGCTTTCATTACAGTTTTTAGGATTTAACTTTTACATACAATACAAACAAATTTGGATTTAATCCTTAAGAACTCAATTTTTA